>NW_020523854.1:342500-542500 GCF_003368295.1 Carassius auratus | reverse complement strand
GTATATTCTGCATACTGTAATCTAATCATATCACCTTGATGGGTAATACCGGGTTAAAAAATATACCAAAGCCATCTTTTCAAAGATATGTTTATCTCTTTTAATGAGCAAACACTTCTTTGTTGAAGAAAACATTCAACTTTGTACAGCTGATGAATTTGAACAACACCAATCCTGCTATATCTCTCACTATACAAACAGACTTATTTTCACTTTATTCTGCAAGGTGTTTTATATGAGGTGGTATTTTGTGAAGAGTTGAGAAAGAGCCTGTTCATCTATTCCTATCAAGTAAGTAAATACAGGCTACATATTGTATGAACTTGTGAAATGCAGATAATTATACAGTTGCCTGAAAGACAAGGATGGTGTAAAGTAAGCGTAACGAAATGTTTTCAAGATTCATAGGCAGAATATGTTTTTCACAGTGCAACATGCACCTCAGGCACCATCAGTTCTGACTAGCATTGCTTGGTGAAGGGGATCATTACTGGATACCATTGCATTGGTCCTCTTTGCACTGTTTAAATCAGCAGAAGGGCTCCTGACTAAATCTGGCATCTGTCAGCGCCTATCAGAGCCTTCATATATGACTGTGCACTAACAACCACATCAGTCCTGCAGTGTAGGTAGATCCACGGGCCCTGAGAAGCTCATCACCTGGGTTTGGCTGTGCTTCACCTGAGCAGATTCAAAGTCACTGCTAGCTGCAGATGAGAGGTGAGTTAAGAAATATAGTTTCCCTTGAAGGCATGCCTTATCTAACCAGCTCAGGAATGTTATGATCAATCCAGAACACTAGTCAGTAGCTACATGTGGCATTAAGACTGCTACAACATCTAGTGGATTGCTATTAATGTGGACTTTCAAGGCATGTTAGAGGCTTGGATCTACCAGAAGACGTATTGCACCATCTATCATTCTCCAGAAGAAGCTGCTAGAAGGAAGCAGCTTTGCCTTTAACAGGTAGAAAATTAATCCAAAGCCCTCTACGCCACCAATCAGATGAAGTAGTTAATAGTTACTGGCTGCGTTGCTTGCTAGTTGGATTCATATGTACCAAAATCTCCAAACAAAATTACTACCAATGTAAACTCAGATTAATATGCAAACCGAAAATCTAAAAGTGAAAGCTTACTCAGCTTATTAATAATAAAACAACTATAATAGTATATGAATAATATTAATAGGACACTGGTGCTCATTATTTTCAACTCCACTGTAATAATAAAAACTCCATACTCATTGGGAAGAAGGAGGCGGGAACCGGCGCACAATCAAAAACATTTTAATAATCAAAAATAAACACAAAACAGCGCGTCAGCCCCTCACGGCGACTGACGCGCACAAATAAAAAGCAAACATAAAATAATATCCCAGGCCTGGTCTTCTCTCGTCCTTCACTATAGTCGCTCCAGTTTTATATCCTTCCATCTCCTACGTGGGACTCGATACTGGCGGTGGGGCGCAGGTGTAGCTCATCTCCAATCACTACACCTGGCCTCACTCCTCGTTCCCACGCCTCTCGGCCCCGCCCCACTCGCCACATACCCCCATCGCCCCTCGCAGGCCGGGGGGTACCCTCGAGACTGCGCTCTACTCCCCCCACCCCCCCCCCTTCCCTCCGGGGGGGACCGCTCACCGGGACCTGCGGGAACCTGGGGGTAGGACAGACAAGGCGAGAGAAAAGGAGATGGAAGGAGGAGCGACAGGGACGAGAGAGGGGAGAGAGAAAAAAAAAAAAAAAAAAATCCGGTTCCCAGACGCACTGGTGCTCGGCCCTCCACCGGCTGGGTGATCTCCTCCGCGGTGCCCGGCGGTGGCACTGGACGGCCCTCGGAGGACGGCACGACACTCCTCCGCCACCCGGTGGACGGCGACGGCTCCTCCGATTTTGGGCAGCGGCAGGAGTCCCCCGTTCCCTGCCCCTCCTGATTCCATCACGGAGGCGGCAGGCTCCAGCCCCCTGGCGAACGGCGCCGACTCCTCCGCTCCCTCACGGACGGCAGCCGCCCCTCCATATCGTGGCCGGTCGGCAGCGAGCTCGCCCGTCCCCGGCAACTCGCTCCAGCCCACAGCCTCGAGTGTCCATGGCAGCACATACCTCGCCTGCTCGAGGGCACCGCGGATTCACCACAGCGGCGAGGGATCTTCAGCAGCGCGTCCCTCCTTCTCCCGGGCTTCGGCACCACTGTAACGATACAAACTTCCTAATCATCCGGAAGAAGGAGGCGGGAACCGGCGCACAATCAAAATACTTTAATAATTCAAAAATAAACAAAACAGCGCGTCAGCCCCTCACGGCGACTGACGTGCACAAATAAAAGCCAAAACATAAAATATGTCCAGGCCTGGTCCTCTCTCGTCCTTCACTATAGTCGCTCCAGTTTTATATCCTTCCATCTCCTACGTGGGACTCGATACTGGCGGTGGGGCGCAGGTGCAGCTCATACACCTGGCCTCACTCCTCGTTCCCACGCCTCTCGGCCCCGCCCCACTCGCCACAATCATATTTTTATTTGTTAGTTGTTTTAGCATGTGTACATATATATATATGTGTGTGTGTAGTATATGTATATATAGCATGCTTAACATGTATGGTATATTTGCAACATTGTCACTGTTATTGAATTCAACTAAATCAACATCAAACTGACTCGAGTAAAAAAATGACACTATATTCTTCTGTCGAGCTGCTTATAGCTGAATTGAAGTCGTTTCACAATTGATGAACTTTACAGTTATTGAACTAAACTGAATTAACACTGAGCTGATTTGAGCTGAACAATGACACGGTTGTCTTGTTAGAGCTGCTTTGAAGCAGAATTTGGATTATTCTCATGTTTGATTTATTGATTATTTTGTTTTCCTGGTTATTACTGTAGTAGCTGCTTTGAAACAATATGTAATGTATAAAACCCTATATAAATAAAGGTCATTCGTCATATTCAGTGAAGAATTTTTTTTTTAAACAAATTTTAAAATTAAAAATAAATTTTTAAATAAAAATTAGGGCTGTCAAAAATAGTGCTTTAAAGGTGTTAATTAATTGTTTGTCGTTAATTACGTCAAATTTTTTAATGCATTTCACGCATGCGCAGTGTGACAAATTATTCAGGTCAGAAAGTCTCGTCGATCTCTGAATTCTCAAGATAGTAAAAAACAGCGGCGAACGCCAAGACGAAAACACCAAAGAAGCTTAAGGTTTTACCCCAGTTACTCTCAAATACATTCATGCCAAGCTCGATAAACAGAGACGACTTTGGTAGTTGATACGCTGGAGCTTCTTCCTGTTATAGCGTCCTGTGTTTCACACTGTGCATGCGCAGAACGCCTACATGCAATGCAGCGAAAATTACAGCTGTTTGGAAAAGCATATGCATTTTTACTTGGTTTTACTGGCACTTGAAGCCTTCAGAATGTGAAAATATCGATCCTAAAGTATTGTGGCAGAGCAAATGAACACCTCCCAAAAACAAGAGTGCCCAGAGTGCAGAGGGCGCATGTTTGTTCTTTCATTCTTTCGAGTTTCTCTATGCATAATTCCATAGATATGTGGCTATATTTAACCACTGGTTCACCTAAAACCCTTACACTATCTGTAGTTAAATGGCATGGTTTGATATAGTGCTCAGGTAAATTTGATCTAAGTAAATGTTAAACTTTTGAAATTCAGAAAAAAAGAACCACATATTGATGAATCAATACATGATAATTATGTATCTGTGTCCTGTTATTTATCTTTTGGTATGCATTTCAGAAAAAAAATGGTTAGGATTCAGGTGTAATTGCAAATAGTGATTAATCCTGATTAATCCACTGAAAATTCTGATTAATTTGATTAAAAATTTTAATCATTTGACAGCCCTAATAAAAATGTAATTAAATTAAATTAAAGATATCAGCTTGTGTTACGCTACGTACCAAAAAAAAAAAAAAAAACCTTTTTGTGTTAAACAACCATTTCAGGAGTGATTGTATATAAACAGATTTTACATTTACATCAGGAAGGCAAGATCAGACAGATTACCATGCAAGGTCACTTGGGGATGATTTGTTAAAACAGGCCCATGAAAGTAGTTTTTAGAAAGTGTTTGCTGTTCAGGACCGTCAACAGAGCATGAAGATTAGAGCTGGCCACATGAATAAGCATTTTGCTAATCTAAAAAAAGTATTTTTTCCCCCCTGTAGTGGCACAATAATAGTCCGCCATTTCATCTATTCACATGGTATCTTCAGCTTCAAAGCACATGTCTAAGACAAAAAATAATAGCTTTGCTTCTTCTCTGTTAATTATAGAAGCTCTGCAGCCTCAGCATCTTCACATGCATGTCCTAACGCCAGCGGATCAGAGGAGCTCTTTTCTCTGCTAGATTTTCAATGGCTCTTTTCGTCATCCATAATATATGGTAAGTTCTTCAGTCTTCAGATGCAGGTTCTTACTACAACATGATCACAGTAAACTTGCACAATATCATTTCATAAATAATTTAGTTTGAAGCGTAAAAGCAGGCTGAAGGAGATAAACAACCATCTCTCCCACATATGGATGTAATGCATATTGCAGTAGACATATACTAAAACTCTGACTGGCTCTCCTTTAGTAAAATATAGCGATGTGTAGACCTCTAGCTATTGCTTTGTGTACTTGGCACCGACAAACAAATACAAACACAGCAGCTAACGTTGCCATCAAATGTTCTAAAGGCTGATACGTGACAGGTTTTAGCAAATAAGAGTCTCGCTGTAGCAGATACAAAACATAACAAACCCAGGAGCCCCTGCACTCACTCACTGTAAAAATATTGGGGGTATTAGATTACTGCAAACACGTCAGAGTCATTTTTACAGTATTCAAACATATCAGATCTCACACATGAGCGAGCAGCTGAGAAAGGCAAGAAGGTTAGTAATTTCTCTCCGAAACGCCACATCTGGCAATATGGAATAATTGGTTGTTTGCATTAGTTATTGAAGGTCATTGGCAGACCAGAGTGATAAAGTAAGTTACACCTGCTCGGCAGAATTGGCTTAAGTGTGGCTCACTTTACACTTGTCATTATCTTGTGGTTTGTATCCAAATATTATCTTGATATTCTGGGTTGCATTTGCATATTTAATCATGCAAAACATGCCAAATGTAAGTGGCAATTATGTATGACATCAGAGGTTAAGCAAACTGAATATTTACCACCATTTACCAATGTTGATGGATAATTGAGAATGCTTTCTGGCATTCAGAAAAAGGTATATCTGGTATATTGTGGTCATTTCTTGACAAAAGGAAGGGAGAGATGTGAGTGAGGATTTGAGGAGAGAAACGAGAGATGCCAAGTGCAATCCAGCGGGAAAAAAAAAATATCATGGGATTTTGTTCATAACATTGAGCGACCAGATCACAAAACCACTTTTTTTTTTCTCTCTCCACGATGTGAGAGCAGAATACAAGAAATAGAAAAAGCCAAGAACCTACAACACAGCAAGTGAACAGACTGAAAGAGCTCCTGACACAGAAGCTATATAGTGAGGCTCATTGGAAATACACGTCTCTTCCTATTTCTGCAAAACACCTAAATATACCATCTATACATACCTGTAATAATCACAGCAGTTGAAATGAATACTATAGCCAGTAAACCCCAACAACTGCTGTGTATTCCAATAAGCATGATGATAACGGGCAGATTATTGATTAATAAATACCATGTTATGATCTCAAAACACTCTTACCTTCATGAATTATTTGTAAACTCAATATGTTGTGGTGTTTACATCACATAACTGGCTCCACATACTTTTCTTTTCTGACTAGATTACACTTGTGTAGCACTCGAGTATGATTCCCATGAAACATGAGTCATAACACTCCATAAAAGAGCTAAGAGCATCCTAGAAGGAAGCTAAAACCCACATTATCCCACATTTGATTTTGATAACAGTTTTGGTAAGGCTAAGGGTATAATATTTAATAAATATTGTAATTATTATATTTTATAAATGTATATATTATAAATGTAAATTCTATACTACACTAGCGATATTATAAGGTAGCAGACAGTCCGCTTGTGTAAAACATTATGTAGATATTATGTAGATAAGGTCTAATTTCTCTTCTATGCCTAATAGCAGCATTACTGTAGATGTTCCCCAGATGAAGTCCCACTGAGAGTCAAAAGTCCATCTTTTCTCGGGAGGTCAGCGCGAAGAGAATGTACCCCATGATTTATCCTCCCTAATCCACCCCAACATTTCTCAGCTGTCACCTGTAACCTGACTCAATACCTGTGAGTGATTGGCTCAGACAAGGTCAGTTCTTTTAGATGCTGCATCATGGTTCTCTTCAGCACAGCACAGCACGCTGATTTCACAGGAAGCTTCAATCAACTTACAAGAGGGCAGAGATTATCAAACGATAGGACCTGCTCGCTCTTCCTCTCGGGCTGCACTTTCTGGCTTCTCACATAAATCTTAACACCATATTGGAATTTTACACATTACTTCTGAATTCACAAGAAAATATCTAACTTACTTTTTCAAATAAGTAACTTTTGATGCGAAATGGCCTTTCTTTTGGCTTTTCTTTTGTTAAAAATAAATAAGCAAGGTGACAAAAAGTAATGTAAAAGTAACATAATGCATTTTTTCCATCACTTTCCATAACACAGTTAGTTGCATTTTTATGAAATGCAGCACAATATTGTAGTGAGCTACTTTTAAAAGTAACATTCTCCAACACTGTGTGTGTATGTGTGTATACAGTATATATATTAAATTAAAATTAAACTTATGCATTTAGCAGACGCTTGTATCCAAAGTGACTTACAGTGCATTCAGGCTATCGATTTCTACCTATCATGTGTTCTAGTCAGAAGTATTATTTATTCAGAGCGGTTTTTATCATTTATTTTTATTTTTGTATATGTTTTGGATGCTTAATAATTAATTTTGATATGCTTATATTAACTCTTCCAAAGAATTATGAAAATTTGGCATTGTACTTTGTGTTAACGGTTTTGGTCTGAAAAAGAATTAATAATAAGAAAAAAAAAAACTATTTGTTTCTGTATATCAGCTACTAAAACATGACAATAGCAATGGTAAGGGCATAGGTTCAATTCCCAGACATCCTGCTGATTATAAATGTATTACATTAACATGCAAATGTAAGTTGCTTAAGATAAATGCATCTGCTCAGTGAATGATGAATAAAGTTCTTTCATGTTTTTTAAGTTGCACTGTATGTGGTGTGAACAGACCTGAAGTTAACATTAAACATTTTCAATACATGTTGAAAACGGACAAATAGTATTTCAGGGACAACCAACTGATTGACAGATAAATAGCTAAATAGCTAAATAAATAAAACTGCAACAACAAAAAGCTTTACATGTGCTGAATATTTACAGAATGTAGAGCATATAATTTTAAATGAACACACTTTTCATTCGGTTAATGTGCTTCAATGACATCCTTTATGTAGCTGTTTTCACTCTTTTTTTCAAGGTGGAGGTGAAAAAAAGAAGAAGAATAGTTTAGACACTTATGTCAGAGTATTCTCACTTCCAAAAGAAGTGTACTAGTTGCTAGGATACAGAGAAGGTGGCTGTGGTAAGATCTGAAGTATGATAAAAAGAGATGAATGTCAGAACAAAAGCCCCCAACAGACAAACGGGTGGGGTCCGCATTTTACTGTACCAGGACTGAATTACAGTGCTAATATATATATATATAGAAACAGGTTTTCTTTTCTAAATATATATATATATAAATATCACTGGGGCTGTACCGTTTCAGAAAGAACACGTTTGTAATTTATTTATTTTTTTACATTTTTTTTTTCATAATAGGTGCATATTTATACCTTAAAGTTATTACTACCTCAAAAGGTTAACCCAAATGAATTGTCTCATTATGATACATTCTAGCAAAAGCATGGAATGAACATTAAAAACTAATAATAAACCTGATTTAGCTTAAATGAAGCTGTCACTCAGTAGAGCTAGGTAATTTGGGACCAAATGTTGTTTTGTTTTTATTGATGAACATATCATTATTACTTTCCCTAGAGATTAATTCACACAAAATATTTACTTTTTTTTCTTAAAATACCTTCGATAGCACGGTTGAATGGTTGAGCTTGATTGATGCTGTCACAGAAAATTATATTAGTTCTTGGATGTCAGAAAGAAATTGGGAACATTCTCGGTAATTCAAATTAGGTAATGATTTAAAACAACTACTGAGAACAAGCATGCATAAACAAACAAACAAATAACTAAAATGGATCATGTACATTTACACGTGATTTTACCCCAATGGGTGCATATTACCTTTAAGTGTATGGGTGCCTAAAATGTACAAATTAGTAACTTTTGAAATGGTATGAACTCAGTGACAGCTGAGTGTGTTGGCCTAAAATACTAGAACTTTCAATAAGTGGGAAGAGGTGACCTATTGGTTAGAGAGTTCGATTCCTAACCCTAGGGTTGTGGGCTCGAATCTTAGGCCGGCAATACCAAGATTGAGGTGTCCTTGAGCAAGGCACCGAACCCCCAACTGTTCCTCGGGCGCCACAGCATAAATGGCTGCCCACTGCTTCGAGTGTGTGTTCACAGTTTGTGTGTGTGTGTTCACTGCTGTGTGTGTGCACTTTGGATGGGTTAAATGCAGAGCAAGAATTCTGAGTATTGGTCACCATACTTGGCTGAATGTCATGTCAACTATTTCTTTTTATATATACATGCTGCCTTCCTTCTAATATAGCATCCTACCTACAGTATCATGAAACCTCATAAGTGGCCAATTTGGAACGCTCTACATAGACCATCATTTTTTGTTGTTACAAAACACTGTTGTAACATGTAATATGATTTCCCCCTGATTTAAAACAGGTCAATTAAAGGTTTCATTGACAAATAAATTAATAAAAAAATGTGATAACATTTTTAAAAAGTGCATTTTCAGTAATATTTTATAGATTTTATTTTATTTTCAATGCAGTGCATTCTGGGATTGCCTTCTCCTTGAAAGGATATATGCTATAATTGGCAGCATAATTAATTTGCCTGCTTTGGGTACAGCCCTCTCGTCTGGAGTGCGCCTATGATGCTTTAAAATGCTCTCCATATCTCCCGTAAACAGCTCAAGTTTTGAAATCTGATTATATCAGTCACCAATGTCATCATGTCCTCTGCTATTTAAAAAAAGAACACATCACTTATGATTGATCATCATTATGCTTAGATGGAGGTCGGTTTATTGACAAAATGAAAAGATCTGCCCATCCCCTTTTCTGAAACTGTGGCCATCAGATCTATCTTTGTTCCTCCTCTCATTCATGTGTTTTCCAGCAGCATCTAAAAGCTGGATGGAAGTCATCGCTCGCCTAATTTGTTACTTGGAAATCTGACAAGAAGGCTAATGCCATATGGCATCATTTAGAAATGTGTATTGTATAAACTCAAATCATCGCTCATTAGTGTCAGGGAGATATCTGCAGAAAATGCACTATATTATTTATAGAGTAAAAAATAAATAATGGACTCCAAGGGATTCATCTAAAAACAATGAAACATCTAAGTCTATACAAGGCTTTTTATTATAAGCATTTCCCCCCCCATTTTGTAAGTGCTAGTTTGACAAGCAAATCCATCTGTTTCTTTGCCTTCTTTTTTTAACATCAAGTAATCAGGCGTTTTGTAGAACTAATACAAACTATTACACATGCCACTGTGAACTGACATGTTTGCTGTTGTATCATTAGTTACTTTTATTCCAGACACACAGCTCTGTTGCCAGCATGCTCTTTTCAAACTTTGCATTTGTAGTCGCAGACTCCGAAACGAATGAGCAATGCAAACCCGAGGATTATTTTTATTTGCTGCTGAATAATTTTCTGTTCCTCGAGCAGGATTCATTCATTTTGAACCTTTTTTTTTTTTTTTGGTCGGATGTCAAAACTTTAAATGTAATTATCTATGAAGATTCGGGAGGAGCGCGTCAGATACTTAGCCTAATCATCACAGGTGGACCACAATCAAGTAATCAATCCCACAGTATAAATATCGCTGACTTACCTCTATCCATTGACGGTTTATCAGCATGCTGGTTCGCCTCGTCAGTCACCTTATCACAGACCCAATTTTCGTACCAACGAAGAGTGCTACACAGGGGATTTATAAGACCTGCTGCTTTTGCCGGACCCGAGATCATTTCTACCCAGCCAAACACGGCCGTTGAGCAGCATTAAGCGTCATCGCGACAGCTGCTATCCTCGCCAAGCCACACATCGTGGCCAATAGACCGTGCAACTCCGAGCTTGCCTGCTCGATACACGATCGCGCCGCCCGAGACCGAGCTCTCGTCGAGCGCTGGATTGCAGCAGAAAGAATCCAACCACGGTTCAGCCTTTCACCACGGCGTTCCGGCCGAGTGGCAGTTTGAGGCCGCTTCCTCTAGCGGCGCGCAGACTAATACATTTCCAGGCGAAGACGCTAAAAAAACAGGTTCTTCTTTTTCTTCATTGGATTTTTACGGCAGTTTGCATTCAAAGTGTTGCATCTAAAAGCAGTTTTGCGGCTAAAGTTTTGTTCCGTCTTCTTCTAGTAGTGTTTTACGGAGGTTTTGGCAAACCAACGTAAAGGTGCATTACCGCCACCCGCTGATCCGGGGTGTGGATTCCGCATAGATTTGGACTACAGATACACCGTTCCGTCGGATGATGATGCCACTTTTTAACCACGAAGCCAAAGGCATTAGGTTAGATTATTGTAATGCCTCGTTCTCAGGCCTTCCAGCTAAATCGTCGAGCAAGCTTCAGTATACAAATTCTGCCGCACGCTTGTACTTCTCCTCGCGAACACATTACACCGGTTCTTTCACAATCACACGGGCTTCCCGTAAACATGAGAATTGATTTTAAAATTCTTATCTTAACATACTAGGCACTTCATGGGACTGCACCTGAGTATTTTTGTGAACTCATCAGTCCTGATATTCAATCACGCTCCCTTCGCTCTACTAACTCTTCACTTCACCAGCCATAATGTGAGCTAAAGACCATGGGGGAAAGAGCCTTTTCATATAAAGCCCCTACGCTATGGTACGTACTTCTTCTGCATGCACCTATGTTGGGCGATTTTTGTTGATTAAGTCACATTTATTCAAGACCGTCTGTCTTTAATGAATTATTGTATTGCTTTTGGCGTTTGTTCCTACAAATAAAATGCATTATTATTATTATTATTGTTACATTCGCCTTACCGCGCACGTTTAAACCTCGCCGAAATGATACAGACATAAGTTAAAAAAAAAAAAAATAAAAAAAAAAAAAAAAAAAAAAAAAGTCTCTGGATAAAAGCGCCTGCTAAATGCTTAATTTAATTTAAAAATTTTCATTTGCATGCAAGTCTTCTGGTAGGACCAAATCATTTAGGGACCTATTTTACCATTCACTGGCGTGATCACTCAAAATTAATCTAAAACGCATCTGCCCTCGTGTTTTGATGCAGGATAGCAAGCATGAGTAAAATTACCATCGCCTTTTAAGGACCGTAATACGGAAAACCGGAAAGTAAGTCTCTTTAGAAACCACTTGGAAGCAAATAGCACATAACTGCCGTTAACCCATTTGCTGCAAGCATCGCCAACGGCCCCAGTCTATGTTTCGTTTTCACAGCACGTTAAACATCACTCTCTTACTTGATCTGGATAAGCCGCGCATCAATTGAAGTCCAAAGACTTTGGCTTTTATATCTGACCAATATTTCGATAAAACATAATTCCAGTGATTAATTTTCCATCATGTCAGGAAAACTATTCCTATTCCTGAACGGTAAACGTCAAAGTGTTAGCTCGTGGACAAATGTTGATCATGGATCTAGTCAGAAAGAATCATGAACAGAAACATCTTTATTTTGGGTATATAATTTCTGCCTCCATGCCAAAAATGGGGGGTAACTTGTAAGGGGTTAACGTTACTGCTATAATCATGTCTTTCGGTACAACGCCTTACAAGACTAAACATGCTCAATCGTTTCCAAAAGCCTCTGTTTCCACAGTCCATAATACAACGTGAAAACAGCGTTCCAAACGTATCCACTCGGGAGTCCGTCTAAAGAGCCCGGAGGCCAAATGAGAGGAAAGATGCTTTTCCAACAGGAACATAATAAGGTGGACAAGGCCTGAGGAATCGTCAAATCAGGCAACAAATTGCTAAGCTGGTAACACAGTAGGCTACCCATCCATTTTTAGCTTGCCCCATCAAATATTACTAACACTTTTTACTCTTCCCACAGCCAACATCTACAGCAGCCGAAGCAAGTAGCCTTTCATGTACCTCCTCACTGCCGCAGCAGTGTCTGCTCCCGCAGGGGCCTTTCCTGTACCTCCCCACCGCCGCTGCAGTGTCTGCTCCTGCAGGAGCCTTTCTTGTACCTCCCCACCGCCGCTGGAGTATCTGCTCCCGCAGGAGCCTTTCCTGTATCTCCCCACCGCCGCTGCAGTGTCTGCTCCCGTAGGAGCCTTTCCCGTATCTCCCCACTGCCGCTGCAGTGTCTGCTCCCGCAGGAGCCTTTTCCGTATCTCCCCACTGCCGCAGCAGTGTCTGCTCCCGCAGGAGCCTTTCCCGTATCTCCCCACTGCCGCAGCAGTGTCTGCTCCCGCAGGAGCCTTTCCCGTTCTCCCCACTGCCGCAGCAGTGTCTGCTCCCGCAGGAGCCCTTCCTATACCTCCTTGTCTGCTCCCGCAGGAGCCTTCCTACACCTTCTCCCTGCTGTGCAGCGTCTGCTCCCGCAGGAGCCTTCCTACACCTCCTCACTGCCGCGCAGTGTCTGCTCCCGCAGGAGCCTTTCCTGTACCTCCACACTGCCGTAGCAGTGTCTGCTCCCGCAGGAGCCTTTCCCGTTCTCCCCACTGCTGTTGCAGCGTCTGCTCCCGCAGGAGCCTTTCCTACACTTAAATATATATAAAAATAAAAAAAAAAAAAAATAAAAAAATAAAATACCACACATCACCTCCGCCTAAAGGCATGCCATGCATCTGAGGTTGCGGTGATAGCATCATGTATCGACAATAGCCAAGACGATATTAGGCCCATTCTCCAACCAACGTTTTTTATAATAATCATTAGGCGGCCTACCTTAATTCGGCCTACCTTAATTAATCAAACCGCTCTGTTATCCCATCTCAGCACTGCATTTCCCGCTCGCCCGTGCCCTCAAAGGACGATGTGAGCCCGTAGGTAAAAAAAAAAAAAAAAATCATTGGACAAGCGAGATGATCGTAGTGCCGACTACATGAACCAGCAGTATTTAAATATAGTATTTATACTTAATACCAGTGTATCAGTACTTCCGAAAGTATATATATATATTTTTTTTGATTATGGGCGATTCCATAGGCTCTTTTCGTGTACCTGCATGGTCAAAATGGTAAATAGTAAGCTCAGACAGTATAAAGAATCTTTCTCTTACTCCACCCATGCACGATTACATCGTCGATATGTACCATCGATCTCACGTGCTGACAATGACCACATCGCCGATACATGGCACCCATTTGGGGTACACTGGCACAGGAAATCCTAATTTATTTTTGCACGCTTAATTTCGGATACTATGACTGCACCAAGATTTTTTCGGACTCATTATCGGAAGCAGCTCATTGGATGTGCTAAACAATTATCCAAGTAAGCCTCACAGCGTCTACCCTCGTAGACAAATAAATCATCCTTAGTATCGAACTCCCTGCCAGGCGCTGCAAGAGGGCTCCCGGTTGAACCAACCTTTGCCTTCTCCATTCAACTATTATAAATCATCCTTAGTATCAAACTCCCTGCCAGGCGCTGCAAGAGGGCTCCCGGTTGAACCAACCTTTGCCTTCTCCATTCAACTATCAGCAAAGCTTACTCGTTTGACAACGCAAATATTCAAATCCTGCCAGATGCTTTCCCACTTAATCAATCTTGGACTTTCCATCCAACCACCAGCGAAGCTTACCCGATTAAAAAAGCAAAAAAAAAAAAAAAAAAAAAAAGCGACATTTACCTATCGAACACCAATGAGTACATTGCAGCCCAAATAAATTTTCCCTTCGATGGCAAGATGTACCCATTCAATACCGCAAGTTACGCTTTCGCCGAACACTAACAGGCTCTTCGCAGATAAAACAATCTCAATTTTCCCTCCGATGGCTGGAGAGACTACCCATCTGGTGTCGCAAATTTTAATAAATATAATAAATGAAAATACAAATAAATATAGAAAATAAATAAATAAATAAATAATAAATAAAAAGACACCGGATGCTGGCCATAGCCTCCCGACCAGATAACCTTACCTTTTTTCAATCCTATGGCCGGCAAGGCTTCTCTCTTCGATGCCAAGAGCTTGAGCTCCCATCGGATGCTGACGAGAGCCTCCCGGCCAGACAACCTCACCTTTTCCATTCTGCGGCCAACAAGGCTTACCCGTTCGTTGCCTGGAGCTCACACTCCCTTCGGACGTAGGTGAAAGCCCCCGGCTACCTGCTTTTCCATTTCTGTCTTTCGTACGGAGAAGTTTACCCGCCCAACGCATGGAGTTAAGGCTCCCATCTAACGTAGGCGAGAGCTTCCCGGCTAGACAACCTTACCTTTTCCGTCCTTTGGCCAGCGAGGCTTAACCGTTCTATCCGGGAGCTAAGCTCCTGTCGGACGAAGGTAAGAGCCTCCCGGCCGGACAACCTTTTCCGTCCTTCAGCCAGAGAGGTTTACCCGTTCGATTCCTGGAGCTAAGCTCCTATCGGACGTCGGTCCGAGCCTCCTGGCTAGACAACCTGACCTTTTCCACCCTTGGCCAGCGAGGCTTACCCGTCCGATGTGAGTGCTCCCATCGGACGCCGGCGACAGCCTCCTGGCCAGCCAACCACGACCCTACTGTGTGTTTCAGGTTACTAACCTACAAGCAAGCTGCTTAAATGCTGCAAGTACCTAACACACAATAAACTCTCCTTCCTTCCTATGGTCACCAAGGCTAAACCGTCTCTTGCCAGGAGTAGCAAACTCCCTTAAACGCCGACGACAGCCTAACGACCACGCAAACTTACCTTTTCCAACCTACGGCCTGCGAGGCTCACCCAGTTTGTCCCCGCCGGACGCTGGCAAGAGCCCCCTGGCCACCTATCGTTACCTTTTCTGTCCGCCATCCGGAGAGGCTTACCCGTTCGATGCGCGTGCTCCCTTCGGACGCCGGCGAGAGCCTCCCGGTTAGACAACCTTACCTTTTCCTTTTCTATGGTCAGCGAGGCTTACCCGTTCGATGTGTGTGCTCCCTTCGGACGCTGGCGAGAGCCTCCTGGTCAGACTTGCTTTACGTTTCCACCCTACGGTCGGCGAGGCTTACCCGTTCGATGTGTGTGCTCCCTTCGAACGTCGGCAACAGTCTCTCGGCCACACAACTTACCTTTCCATTTTGACGGTAGGCGAGGCTTAACCGTCCGACGCCACGAGTCTCGTCCTCTCGCCAAATCCTGCAAAAAAAAAAAAAAAAAAAGCTACCCTCAGCTACTCTCACATCTTTTAACCCCGTCTGGCGAGGCTTACCCGTTCGATGTTCTGAGTTTGAGGCCCCATCGGATGCTGCGAGAGTCCTCCCAGTCGGGTTTTCCTTTCCAACCCTCCCCGTCCGCCGAGGCTTACCCGTCTGTCGCGTGCGCTCCCTTCAGACGTCTGGCGAGAGTCTCCCGGACGGGCCTATGCTTGCCAGCCGCAAGTGAATCTCATCCAGCCGATGCCGTGAGTCGGGATCTCCCTTCGGATGTTGCCAGAGTCCTCCTTGTCGGCTGGCCCAAAAGCTTTTTATCTGCCTAACCGAGAGGACCCAGACGTCCGTCATCCTGAGTCTCAATCTCCTGTCGGAGGCTTCATGGGCCCTCTCGGTCAGCGTTAGGCCCTTCACCCACTGAATAGCAGGGGCTATCAGCCAGTAGGGCCCGTACGCCGACACCGTGACCTATTCCGGTCGAGGCAACTCGGGTCCTCCCGGTCGGGCACCACAACCACGCCGCTCCTCCTCATCGGCCGGCAGGGCTCACCGATCCAACGCCAAAAAACTCCAGTTGAGCATCGGCCCGAGCCCTACCGACCGGGCGCCAACAACCACGTAGTTCACTAGCTGCAGCTGGTAGGGCCTACTCTCCCAACGCCCAAGTCGCTCCCTCCGGAGTACGTAGGCCCTTCCAGCCTGCCAACGAGATAACTTCTCAGAAACCAAATCAGCCCCCGCCAGTACTCTGCTTTTTGGGGGGCATTCTTTAAACTGGCGGCTGTCCTCCTGTACATTTGCCTTTTTGGGGGGTACTCTAGCTTCGGGCAATTCCCGAGCTCGGAGCCCTTCCCCGGACAGCACGCCAAATATGCATACCATACCTCAGCTAATTATATGTAAGCGTGAACTAGTGAAATGTAATTATCTATGAAGATTCGGGAGGAGCGCGTCAGATACTTAGCCTAATCATCACAGGTGGACCACAATCAAGTAATCAATCCCACAGTATAAATATCGCTGACTTACCTCTATCCATTGACGGTTTATCAGCATCCCTCCTCCACCCCATCTCCTCACTTCAAGTTCACTTTACAATATACGGGGAAGGGGGGGTACTCTAGCTTCGGGCAATTCCCGAGCTCGGAGCCCTTCCCCGGACAGCACGCCAAATATGCATACCATACCTCAGCTAATTATATGTAAGCGTGAACTAGTGAATTGTGCAAAGTTGTTAAAATTCACAGCCATTAAATCTCAGTGTTTTGGCAGATGTAAAATCGTTCTTTGGTTTTCCCTTGATAAAGATCCACATGTCAGTTTTTATCATTTCCATAGATCATGAAACTTTCTCTCTCTCTGTCTCTTATACATAAAAGCTTGAATTCCTTGAAAGACATAATAGATGCTGCAATAACAGCTGACATGTTCTGTGAACAGAGTACAAAATAAGGTCTTAAACCCGTAAAATGCAGTCTTGTTTTCTCTGGCAGCAAATAATCAGTGAAAGGAGATGCTTAACCTTCAGAATATATCGAACCCTCTGAACCTCAGAAGGTTAAAGCAAATGATTTGTCAAATTTTGATAAATTCTGGCAAAAGAATGTGATAACCATTCAAACTGAAGAATAAACAAGTCCAAATGGATAGCAGGGTTGCAGAATTAACCTAAATGAAGCTGTCACTCAGGAGACACTGGCTAATCTTGTAAATGTTGTTTGTTTTTTATTGATGAATATATTATTATATTTCCCACAGATTAATGAACGAAATTATTTGATCATTTTTCTTCTTACAATAGCTTTGGTAGCACGGTTGAATGGCTGAGCTTGATGAATGCTGTCAACAGAAAATGATGTTAGTTCTTGGGTGTCAGAAAGAAATGGGGGACATTTTTGATAATTAAATTAGTTAATGATTTAAAAAACAACAACTGTGAACTGTGAACAAGCCTAAATAAATAAAGAAAAGAAAACATGCATTTGGCAGGTGATTTTAATTAAAGGAACAATCTACTGAAAGTATAGATTTTGGTCAGTTCATGTATTCCTTGGAAATTATCAAACCTAATCATGATAACATCTCACTTTTCCAGCTTATGATATCTATCTCACATCCCTTCATACGTAATACAATTTGAATGATTTCACAAGCTTCACAAATCAGATTTCATTAATAATATGTGCTGTATTATATCATTCATGCATAGGTTCTGGACAGGCTCTTCCAAATATATATATTGATACTGGCACACCAGAAAGACAAAAGTGGTCTTTTTTTTAATTTCTTTCGAGCAGTTGTCACCAAAAACATAAACTTATGGTGTCGTAGTGTTCTCTCAGATTTATTCCATTGAAACATTTCAGTTGATGCATGTTTATACCAGTGTGTTAAATCCTCAGCAGGAGAATAATATGACAGATGTGATGTTCAAACTGCCATTCCTCTTTAATAATTTGGTCTCTTGAGCTCAGTAATACTCCAGGGTAAATCCTCTTCTCTGAATCTGTGATCTCAGAACAATGTTAATTACCAAAGAGAAATCGTAATGCATTGGAAGTTAAAGCTCAAGTGTGCTTATACACTCACGACTCTGTAACCTATTAGACATGCTGTCTCTGAAAGATTCAGTCCGGATTATCCTTTTTACATTGATTTTTATAGCCTCTCAGAAGATTTGAAGTAATATGTTTTGTTGTTTTTGTGGCACCACTATAATATCATAAAGGTACTGTAGTCCATTTAACTGTGCACTGTGTTCCCTTCAAGCATCTCTGTAATGCTTTAATATAATTTAATTGGGTTATTTACCATAAAACATAATAAAACATGTTGTGGTTGAAGCCATATTCAAATATGTGTGTTCAGTTTTTAGCACACTCTCATTTTAACCCATAAAGTGCATCAAACATTTTTTGACATTTAACACTCGAGTCCAGATGACTTTATAGACAATCTGAGGCTTCATTGAGCTGAACCATTAGATGGGCTTCAGTCTCTGTGTGTTGGCCAGTGATGGACTGGAAGCACTCTTGGGGAGAGCAGCAACATACTGCCAGATTTATTTATTTATTTTTGTGCTGACACTGTGGGCAAAACGCAGGTGCATTCATTATCCTGTAATTACCCCGCTGTTAGTCCTCTGGTATATTATTCATTACATGCATTCTCCACACAGCGCAGTGACAGGGTGGGGAGAGTCCACACTGCAAATGGATGAGCACAGCACAGCGTACCGCACTAACTATATCATCCCACACCATCATCATTAATACTTCAGTAAAGGTGAAAAGTAAATCATCACAGTTCAAGGCCAGCTGTGAATGACCTGTCTTTTTTCTTTTCCTTTGCTGGAGGAGAAATGGTCCTTTCCTTGTCATTTGCATTTCGTTTAATGAAGAGTATCACCTTTAAATGCAGCAAGCATACATACTTTACACTTTTTTTTTTTTTTTTTTTTGATGACTTCATGTTGTCTTGAATCAAAAACATGACCATTATCCATGTTCTCTTAGGGTCTTGGGCTGACTATTCCTAGGAGTAGTTCACCCAAAAATGAAAATTTGCTAAAAACTTACCCTCAGGCCTCACAATTCAATTTTGCAGTGGTTATCTTTCTAAATGGAGACATCCTTATCCTGACATATGCAGCTGACGAATGCAACCTCTGGAGGCCGCGGCCTTCATGATGAGAAACAGCTAGTGTTTTTGAATGAATATTTTAGTTGAACTATTCAGTGACTCACAAAAACAAACACTTGTCACCATCGATGTTACATGCAGAAAGAGTCACTGAAAAATGCCCCACCACTAATAAACAGTCTTCTGCAACATACACATACAAACAAGCGGAGTGATACAAATAATGAAATATCTTAGTGCTGTTGAGCTGTTATGTCAACATGCTTGCAATGCCTTTCAGCCAGGCTTTCAATATGGTGTACAATAATTTACATTGTGCATTTTTATTACAAAAAAATCATGTTTTATGTGACATAAAATGAATAAAGAAATCGGGAAATTCCTATTTTTAACTTTCATTTTCTTTTCTTTATTGATAAAATACTATCTGGCAACCAAAAATGCTGGTGGCCTGTAATTTTATCGAGGTTCACGCATATGTAATGGAAGGCTTTAATAGAATCTCCATTCCCCTACATGAAATTGGTGGGTTTATGTAAATATGATAAGTCAACATAAATAATAATTTCATGAGTATTTTACATGCAACTTAATATTTAGTGGCAAACGGGGAGAGAGAGAGAGCATATGGAAACACTAAGGAGATCACAGCACAAGAGCAGCGCTCGCTTACTGAGCTGCACGGAAAACAAGGGACACTCGATCTGCCCAACCTAAAGGATAAAGAATAAATTGAGGATGTATTGATCCCAAGGCAAGCCCAGCAAAGAGCAGACACTGCAGCTCTGAGAGGGAGCTCATCAACCACAGAGATGTTACACTGCATGTGAGGAAAAGGACATGCTTGAAGTAAAGAGATCAAATGGACTGCTTAATGGGCCTGCCGGCAAGTCTTGCACAAGAGAAAAACAATGATGCTTTTAATAGTGAGAGGATAAAATAATGCCGTTTAGTATGCAGAGGAATATGACATTCAGCTTGACTGATCCATTTTGGAAAAGACTGATCAAGTAATTTTCAACATTATTTCTTTCTAGTCGCTCCTGGGTGTTTTGCACTTCAATTAAAAATTTCAGGGCAAACAAATTTGAGAAGTTAACCCTCATTTTAATAATTCTAATGATATCCCTACACATAGTCTTTGAAACACTGGCTTAAGAAGGCTGGCTGGAATAAAATGTTCTGAGGATATGAAATGATCTAGCATCAACTGTTTCTCTAGAGCAGCAATTGTATTAGAATTCTTAATGCCATATGGAATATATATTAAACTTAAATTTATAAATATGATATCCACCCATATAGCAGTAACTGTAGGTGAGATATATTTCTAATGTCTTCATATTACATCTCACATTCACCCTATTCTACATTCTGGAGGCACCTTTAAAATGTATGTAGTCTTGCACAGTTGACCAAGATTAAATTAGTCTGCTCGGTCAAACCAAAGCCCTTTCTGTGTAATTATCCTCTAATTTTACATTTATACAATATTAATCAACTTACAGTGCACCTAGTATGCTCTTTTGATATTACCGTGGCAAAGTTTCAAAGATCAAAGTACATGTCAAATGGACTTGCAAAAAGCCTTTCCATCTGAATCAGGAAAGAAATATGCACATATTAAGTGTAAATAGTCTATAGCTAGTAATTTTGTTTATTGTTTGTCAATTTCGCTTTATTTACCACTATTTCCGAATGTAATTGCAGTTGGTGCTTCAAAGTGAAAGTAACTCAAAAGTAGTATAATGCATTGCAATTCAGAGACAGTGATACTGTAATGCAACTAAGACAGCAATAAGTGTAATGTATTAAATTATTGAAGCAACTTTCCCAACACTGAATGTGTATTTTGAACCAGCCTTAAGCACATCTTCTTTTCCCCCCCAGAGGTTTCAGCTTTGCTTGGCATTCTGGTACAGTTCCCACAGGTGCAAAAGCACATAAATAAATGAGAATTTTACACATTGGTTTGTTGATTGACATACACTTATGACATCTCATCTACAATATATACCAAACTTAAAAACGGCTTACCACAGAGAAATGTCCTCAAGATGTATTTGTGATGGTGGTTCAGATTAGCTATTCCCTCCAGTGTATCATTGCTGCATTCGGCTTGAATTGATATGGTAAAACGACACCATTGTTACTGTTCATATCACAAGTGCTAAACCTCAGGAGCTGAAGTGGTGGTTATGCTCAGCAAACTTCTGTATTCTGTAAAACAGGTTGCGTCGCTTCTGGTCTTTTATAAGTGCTTTCTTAAATATAAAGTTGTTTAACTCAAGATGACTTCAAAGGAGCTACCAAAGATTATCAGAACAGATGGCATATGCAGATTTTCCCCTAGGTTTTACACATTTAAGTTCATACACATGGGTTAAAAATTATCCATATGGAAGCATAAAAAATTAAGCAGTTATTTAACACTTTAAATATGTTTATTTGCCACATAGTCCAACATAACATACACAAAACACTGATTTTCAACCGAAATTGAACTGTCTGTAGTGCAACTGCAGTGAATTGTTGTGAATGTGACCGAATATATGAAAATAGAATCACACAGGTACAGCACCTTCTCAAATTGCATTCTCAGTGCTCCTGGAGAGCCACAGTCCTGGAGAGCTTTGCTTCAACCTTAATAAAGCCCACCGGCCTCACTGTTCAGGTGGGTTGGATTAGTGTTGGAGCTGAACTCTGCAGGACTGTGGCTCTCCAGGACTTCTCCTGGTCTAAGCAAAGAGGGTGACAACATCCAGCACATTGTACCAAAGCACCATGGGCCACATCTGTGTTCATAGATACATGACAAACCAGTTTTACTCAATCTGTTGGACTGGGGCTGGGCTTCCTCTTCAGAGGACTCATCAGACAAGTCTTCAATGTCATCAAATGAGTTTTCTTCATCTGGGAGAGCTGGATTTACACCCACAACTGCAGACTGACCCTGTGGCTTATTGTCTAGGTCATCAGAATCAGATATTTCTGACTCTGAATCAGGACTAAGAATTGCCTGATCTTCCTCATCATGCAGTGTCTCTACAAACATTTCAGCTGTTAATGTAGAATGTCTGGGATCAGCCAGACTAGAATAGAACAACAAGCTAGCTGATATCGGACATGTTTTAAAGATTTGAAGGTCAAGGTAATCTTAGCCTACCATTCAAATATTTTGTCCAGTTATCTTCCACAGTATATCAAATTTTTTTCTGTTGTAATGAATTATAAAATAAGACTTAATGCATTAGTTGTTGAGTTGTGAAATGTGGGGCAGGTGAAAAGTTTTCTGCAATAATATGTTTCTACTTGCAAAATTTAGCAAATGTATAAATACAAAAACAGCTTTTTTTTTAGAGTGAAGTGGATCAAAATAAACATAATGATTTGTGGGAATCAAAAATCAAAAACAAGAAATTTAATGAATACCTGGAAAAATAAATGATAAAATGCATTTCTTTCACAGACTCAGGCATGATTGAAATAACATAGAAAATGAATACAGGTCATTTTAGACCCATGTGTATAAAGCTGATGTAGAAACAGGAAGGAAGGGAAAAAATGATTTGTGGAAGTCAAAAACAACACATTTAAAGACTATATGGAATAATCATCCATAATCTATAGATATTGCTGTTAACACTGACAAGCGGATATGATGAGACCTCTAATTTTCCAGTTTGATCAAGCGATGTTAGACATACAGTGTGTTACCTCATGTTAATGGGTATTTAATTTCCTAAATACGCTGTAAATTAACCAATCACAACAGACTGGGCATCTGACCAATCAGAGCAGAGTATGCTCTTGGAAAGGACGGTTTCGAGAAAACGAACCATTTCAGAAAATGTGAGAAAATATGTGATGCTGCAATGTGTTATATGAGAGTTTATTTTTATTTATTTATTATTATTTATTTTTTTACCTTGGGTAGTTAAAATACTATATAATAGAGGCACATTAATTTTAATCAATTTTATTAACATTTTTATAAATATTGTATGATTACACAAAATTGCCTAATTAATTAAAAGAGATATAAAATGCTACAAAATCCCTGCTTGCATCTGAAGAAGCATGCAGTGTTGTCTTCAGAGCATGCTGACATGTCTTCCATGCGTGAGTACTGAAGCTGTGTTGCTCTGATTAGACTCACACCCATTTGCATTTAGCAGTCAACATTTCACATTATGCCTTTTGAGAAAATGATAACACACTGTTTAAAAGTTGTAGTCCTGGTTTTGTACTTCGGATATGGAAGAGATGCTTTAATTTGAATCAATAGAAGACAGAGCTGTTTATTGTGCAACTAAGATTGTAATAAGCAAAAGTTTAAATGCATTAATGGACTCTGCAATTACACAGACACATCAAAGATGACATCTTAAAAATGCTGGTAGTGGACTGTGTTATTTATTTATTTTTTGTATATTTATGAGAGAAATTAGAAATTGAAATACAAATGCATGTACACATTTCCATACCTATAATAGTAATAATAATAAAAGGGAAACGTATATTTGCTTTTGTTTGTTGCCACTAGCTTTTGTTCGGCTATTAGTATTAATATTTCCCTTTTCTCAGATCATCAGTCATCAGATTCTCAGTAAACAGCGCATGTGTCGTGAAGGCTGAGCTGAGTGCTCCCTAAAAACTTCCATAATCACAGGTCATCATTTCAAACCATTTCAAGTTTTGCTATGTTCCGGTTTGCAATCAAGAGCAAAAACATGAAAAAAAAGGTCTATATTTAACATATCAATTGATGGGAGTGAAAAACCTTTCAGTTACTGCAGTATGAAGAGATAAGTTAATAAGTGCACGATTCAATCATTTCATTCCTATGGGAAAGCTTGTCTCCACCTGTCAACATATCCAGCCGTCTCTGCTCAATATTCTTCCTGTTCTGACTCTCCCTCACCCGCTTTGACTTATGTGCAGCTCTAATGCTGTGGAGTGTTTGAGAGAGCCTTTTATGATCCATATTTTGAAAAGAGTGACTAAATGAGTGACTAGCCAATTAAGGACTTCTGGACCAACAAGAACTTCCAACACAGCCCTCCACGAGGATACGTACTCTCGGCTCTTTAGAAAAACCTGACCAAACACGACAGACTCACTGCAGAAGAGTTTACGGGGCTCCAGTCTCTGAGAGCTCCAGCATCACAGCTCCATTTATATTTCAGCGGCCCGATATGAATAATGCACAGAAACCAGTAAGAATGAATTTAATGATGCCTTTTTGGTTGGGTCGGCCTTTCAGAGCAGACACATCCCCCCTTCCCATCCACCTGCTCTAGTTTAGCCTGAGGGAGGGAGGTGCTGATATAAACACATCTTGACCTCATCTGTCTCATACGTGTGGAGGAGCGTGTGAGGGAGGTGCTGAGGTTTGGAGGAGGTGGGCTGGGGGCTGGAGCTCTTCAGCCTTTCGGCATATTGATCCGTTCTGACATCTCATGTAATGATGTTTATTCAGTAATGAAATGAATGGAAACTGGGCTGGATCAGACTGCTTTTAATTAAAGCACTTGAAAAAAGCCCAGCTAGGCTCACCATCTATATACGTAGTGGAGCTACTGTACATCCGTCCAAGATTTTAAAATGGTTTTAAGAAGAGGTTTTGTCAAGCCAACATCAAAATCTGTCAAACATTTATCTAATTAGTTGTATTAATAAAAAGAAATCAGATAATATTGTCATGAACAATGTTAGGTCTTTTGATTGATTTCTTCTTTACAGGCTTTCGAGAGTTTGAACCTAACACAAGCTTCCTCACTTGTTCCAAACAGCAAAGATCTGATGCTGACTGTCACGCTCGTAGATTTGAGGGTTAAATCCAATATTGTTGGAATAATTGCAGGCAAGTTTGGCTCCATATGACATTTTGTTCCTAGCTGTATAAGGACTGAATTGACATTTCAGGAAAAAAGTTGTGGTCTGAAATCAATGTTTGGACCACAGAGTACAGCTCTTAATAGACACTCTACACAGTTATGGTCCCTTTTAACAGCCTAGGTGCGACATGATTTCGCAAGGAAACTGTAACAATCTATCCACACTGCAATGCTACCATCACTGCTGTCACTGATTAATGTGCAGTTTTATATAAATGTATGATTATTTTTACCTAGTGCTTTGGACTGTATGTTTTATTGTGTAATATACCACTGTAATCACTGAAGTGAAAACAAAACTCAAAAGCCTTTGAAATGTGCAAGACGACACCTCTCTACTACTGGCTCTGCATATTTCATTGAAACAGCAAATGTTGTTTAATCACACAACAGGGTCTTTCATCTGAGCAAGGGTTGTGGATTTAAATGAAAAGTAGAAATTAAATGAAATTTTAATGTAAAATTCATAAAGCTGCTGTAAGAGTAGTTTTAAAAAATAGTTTAAATTGCATTCATTTCCAGAAATATTAGATGTTAATGTTTAAAAAGACACCTACAGAAGCCCTAAGAGGCCTTGTGTTATTACACTGAACAAAATGATAAACACAACACTTGTTTTTGGCCCCGTATTTCATGAGCTGAACTCAAAAATCTAAGACTTTTTCTATGTACACAAAAGGCCTATTTCTCTCAGAAATGGTTCACAAATCTGTCTAAATCTGTGTTAGTAAGCACTTCTCCTTTGCTGAGATGATCTATCCACCTCACAGGTGCGGCATATCAAGATTGTGATTAGACTGCATGGTTATTGCTCAGGTGTGCCTTAGGCTGGCCACAATAAAATGACACTGTAAAATGTGCATCTTTACTGTGTTGAGGAGTCGGAAAACCAGTCAGTATCTGGTGTGACCACCATTTGCCTCATGCAGTGCAACACATCTCCTTCACATAGAGTTGAGACTCCTCTCAATGGCTGTGTGAAGTTGCTGGATATTGAACGGAACTGGAACACGCTGTTGTATACACCGATCCAGAGCATCCCAAACATGCTCAATGGGTGACATGTCTGGTGATAAGGAGGCTACAGCTTTATCACATTATAGACACTATAGTGGCTCTGAACATGCGGTCAACTTCATTGCCAGATAACTCATTTCATAAGAGAATACATTCAAATGGCTTAAATGGCAGTGCTGAACATGTTTAGTTGAGAATTTTTTTTTTCTTTGTTCTCTTTCTGTGATTTCAATTCACATTTTTTTTTAAATAGGAAAAGTTTGCCCAGAAAATGAACATTTGCTCAACTTCAGGCCATAAAAGATCTAGATGAGTTTCTCCATGAAAAAAGATTTGAAAAAATGTAGCATTATGTACATCACCAATAGATCCTCTGCAGTGAATGGGTACCATCTGGAATGAGAGCTCAAACACTGAATTACTTTGGAAACAGTGGATTATTTTGATGTTTTTATCAGCTGTTTGGATGGCACCCATTCACTGAAGAGGATCCACTGGTGAGCAATTTTTATTTTGGGGTGAACCTTCCCAAAAATTCCAACTATTCTAAGTCCAAATTTTTCTTAGCATTAGTGTTTTTTTCCCTCTAAAATCTCAATGACTTTATTACTGCAAGTAGTGTATTTACATTATAATTGGGGACAGAACATAACCTTACTGAACACATTCTGCGTTCTGCTTAACCTCAGCCCAGTGATTAATTATCTTACTGAGAATCTGCAAAATCACACACAAAGTGAGAAAGAGACAGAGAAAAAGAGCAAAAGTGAGTGTTATTATTACTATTTTTCTGTTACTGTGTGGTCATAAAACTTTTATGCACCCTTAAGGTTTGCTCAAGGATTTTTGAAACTTCAGAATCTGAGCACACATTTTATTGCCTGCGACTCTTGTTTTCAATAGAAGACATTCTGATGGATTTTAGGGATTTCTGTTTCTGCATGTCAAACCCACAATCTCTAGTGATTTCCTCTGCTGACTGTTTTCCATGCAATTAAGTGATAAGCACTGTTCCAGACCATCCGTATGTGATGTAGAAATTCTCTGAATTCATGAATATAACATACGTAGCGGTCTCGAAACACAGCAGACAACAATTCTTTTGCTAGACTCCACCTTTTTTATTCAAGTGAATGGATCTCCTATTCCTTTTGAGAGACATCTGTTTGTTCAAAACAAACAGACTTAGACACATCCTGACAGCAGCTGCAAACTCCCACCCTGAGGCGGGTGTGAATCTGAAACATTATAGTAATTGAGAGAAAAGCAGTAATGTGTTGCTCTGAAAAAAAAAACATCCACAAATACTAAAAGGAAAGTTCAAAATATGACAATCTGAGATAATTTGTTTCATAGCTCAAGGACCAGAAGACTAGCTCTCAAAACATCAAACTTAAATTAATAGTTTAAACAGTTTTCCTAAGTTTGTCCTTGCTGTTATTTCAGAGTTGCATTCATTTATCACAATCGACTTGGCCGCTGGACGCAAGAAAATAGATTTTTTTGTTTGTTTTGCTACTGGTCATTCAAATGAGCTAATTCCAAACAATCCTTGAAATTGTAGTACGATTTATATTCATTGTGTGCAGTCTATTCAAAGGTGTAAAACCAACTTTTTATGCTGTTTGAATAACATTTTGTCAGTTCCCAGCATCTTTTGCATGGAAATGAATGAGCAGTGTAAATGTTGCACATTTACTATTATTTTGGGGTTGTGTCTGTCCTAACACGTTGCTAGTGTTAAATGTTCAGTTTCAGTTCGTTAACCCTTCACAGGAGGCTTAATACAGGTGATCTGACCAACCATATGTCCCGGTTCTTGAGTTTGCTGACTCATGCTCTCTGTGTGTGTTTGGTTGTGTTGGAGGCGTGGCCACTGATTACCACTCATCTGATCACCACCAACAGCTGCAGTCACTTTTCCCCTGCATATATATGTGCTCATTCCACTTCCTGTCTTTGTCAGATTGTTTGGAGTGTTCTGTGAGTCGTCCTGTCCCTGGCTGTCTTGTTCCTGCATTTTTGTTCTGGTCTGTATTCCACGGAAGACTGGTTGCCCATCTCCGTCTCCATCGCTACAACTCTTATTGTTTTCTCAATAAAGAACTGAGATTTACATTCGCTACTGTGCTTTAAGTAAATATCGTAATTAAGCATTGGATTTAGAATAGATTATTATCGTGGTGAAGAGGCAATCATAGACGGTCATAGATGCTAATATGAATGAAAATGATACTGTATATTCTTTAGTTATGAAATCTCTTCATCCTTGTTACTTCAGTAGATATTACATGTCACAAAATATTATTTTCAAAATGTTGAAGCGTGTTGTTGCTAGCTAGTAGTTTGCTGGAGTTAGCTTGGCATGTCTAATTGTTGGTTTCTGCTCAATTCAGTGAGCGCATTTATGCTCATTTTCAGTCTTTTGTTTTTCGAAACAATTTGTACTATGACAAATCCTCATAACCCTATTTGTTGCATACATCAACATATCTCAGACTAATAACAGGCAGTCTTGGCTAGAAAATAATCCTGCTCAGTTTCATTACCGTAATAGGGTCTGATCTCACAACTCGAATGCAAAGTAGAGAACTGTTAAATTGTTTAAATAGTTATATTACAAGAAACCTCTGGCAACAAGTAACCAAACTCTGCAGTCCATGAGCTTTTTATCATTGCACAGGTATTCATGCTTCCACACAGACAAAATCAATATAGCACCTCATTAAATGTCTTTAGAGATTCAAGGACATTCAGGATAAGATCTGCAGGATAAATAAGGAAGTATGAAGCAATATACTGTTCAGTTTTTGCAAAATATGAAAAGAAAATGAAAGAAATCAATAGCTAGAACCAAAATTGAGAACCCCTTCAGATTAAGTTTATTCATAAGAATGAAAGTTTCCACTCATCTAACATCTCAAATGAACTGAAAGAAAACAGAGACTGTGCTATACTAGAGCATGTAAATCTCTATTCAGCAGCTTATTAAAATTCCTCCTTTGGGTACAGGCACACATACCAATCAGATCTGGCGTCTCTTTGTCTTGCATCATTTATGTGTTGCCAGGGCAAGATACAACAGAGATACACAGCCCATTGGCAAAGACCTCTGTCGTGTTTGGAGGAATCATGGCCGCTGTGGATTTCTTGCCTATTTAATCAGGGTGGGAAAGTCTCTGCTCCTGAGGTGGAATATTTTTGCATAAAGATACTTATAACATCACTGGACCCTCTTGTATCAGACTCTTCTGAGAGTTCACTTCTCAAATTGTACAGATGTGAACAGAATCAGTGATGTGTGGATTTCACTACTTTGGTTCACATAGTTTAAAAATGGGTTCATGCAGATGTTTTACATTACATGGCTGCAACAAACAAGCCCTTTAATTTACTAAGCTATGCAAACAATATCAAATTCAACATAAATTTCAAGAACACAACAGCATAACTTTACAAACAAAACTTTACATACCACAACATACTGTAGAAACAACATTATATGACATATAATCTTCACACAACAGTATAACTTAACAAACCATAACAACATTACAAACAAAACTTTACATAACACAACAACATAATAACTTTACATACATAGCAACTTTAAATGCCATACCATAACATATCAACAGCTTTACAGAACAAAACTTCACATAACAACATAACTTTACACATTATAACATTATAAAACAGAAGCATAACTTCCAAATGCGATGTAATGGAAAGAGCTTCAACAGCAGACTATTCCTCCAACTGAGACTGGAATCAGCTTTTCTAAATATTTCAGTGATCTTTAACTTAAAAATGCATATCAATTGACGATATTTTATATAAAAGATTCTTCTGAACACTTTTAAGCTGTTGTTGTTGCAGAAATAGAAGCTTTATACTATATTTAAGGTTTGGAACAGTAGGTCTTCATTTCTGACATGCTGTGTTTAAAGCTGGGGTATGTATTATTTAAAAAAATTCGGTTGCACTTTATTTTACAGTACGTGTACTAACATGTACTTATAGTGTACTTACAGTGTATTTATATAAGAAAGTTCTGGTAACACAAGGTAACTACATGGGGTAGGGTTAGGTTTAGGGGTAGGTTCAGGGTTAGTACCTAGCTATTACATAGTTATTGTAATTACAATAATAAGTTAATAGTATGTACATGAGGAACAGGATTGTAAAATAAAGTGCTACCAAAAATTCTTTAGAAAACTGAGTTGGGCAGAGTACCAAAACAAACTTGTAGCCAATCAGCAGTAAGGGGCGTGTCTACTCATGATGCAGAGGAGAGAGCGCTCAGTGCACAGGATGGACATAACAGATGGCGGATAAAAAAACAAAAGAGGAAAACATCTATGGAACAAAAGAAGGCTTACGATAAGGCAAGAAGTAGGACCCGTGTGAATATCAGATCAGCTTTCCAGTGCAGGAGAAAACTCGGGGAGGCCTGCAATCGGACGCCGAGGTTGCTTTGTTTCTTCTCGTAGGTGAGTAATATTGGTTTTGCTTTGTTTCACAGAAATAATATATACTGGCTTTTGCTTGAATACGTTCATGTGTCATGTTTGCTTGTTTGTCCATCTGCAATCGTATTGTTGTTCCCTTCAGCTATGATGAAGAAACATTCATTTCCACACCCTATAAGCCTGGAGCGTCTAAACCTCCTCCAAAGTGTGTCCGAAAAGTAAAATAATATTTTCAATACAGCAGATAATAATTCAGCAGATTCCTCCATAATCGTTGCCTGGGTTGCGTAGGTATGTGTGGGGTGGAGCTATCAAATAGGGGCGAGACCCTTTTTGGGGTAGGGACGTGTTTGTTTTGGTGATTTGAAATTTCAACACTGGCTACCAGAAATCACTTACCACAACTTTAAGCATTTGTAAATAAAATTAAAAAGATCCATGAGTTTAGTTTTGGGTAAGCTTGTATGAAAAGAAAATTTAAGCATTTTAGAAACATGGTAATTGACTGCATATTGTGTGAAAACAACACAAATTGTGTTAAGGCTATGGTTTTACAAGAGACAGGTGCTGTGCTAATTGTGTTTAGAGTTTTGAAAATGTGACTAGAAATTGAACAAAAGGATGTTAGCAATAAAAAAAAAAAAAGAAACCTGTAACTTCACATAACGCTACAGAACATAACTTACAATAACAAAACAAAACTTTAAAATAACATTCAACATAACAAACACTAGCAAAGGTAACATAAAACAAACAGCATATGTATTTCTGTTAGTTATTAAGCTCAGCTATTAAGCTCAGCTGTTAAACCGTCGAACTGAGATTTGAATCTGTTGCAGAAGAAAGAAGTTCTGCACAAAAGAGGGTTTTACACTCCATTATCGTTTCTTATATAGACTATAAACACACTCAAACTGTCGAACTGTTGTATAAATGCAATATCAGACATGGCTGTATGTCAGCATGCTGTGATTATCTACAGCCGAATCACAGCAATGCTGATATACAGCCATAACTCACAACTACTCATGTGCTATTGCTCAGTTATTTCAAGGTCTGTCTGAATAATTGATTCTGATTGGCTTACAGGTAGGCTATGCAGTAAAACCGTTTAATACACAGGTAGTTTAATCACTGTTCCATATTAATGCGATGCTTTAATTGATGCACATTAACCAACACGCATCACTTGTGCACACACATGTATAGTGTGTGTGAGAGAGAGAGGTCGGGTGTCTCTGATTCCGCTGAACACACACATAAACTTGTTCTCAACTCTTCCCCATGACTTTTATTAATAAAATAGACTAGATACTAGATCGCTACATTATATTTCTCAGCAATGCGGTGGTAAAATGTTTGGCTCTGTTTTTTAAGTAATTCTTTGTAGAGAAAGACGCACAGATGCAGCAGGTACACACAACTCTCGCCCCCTTCTCTCTCTCTCTCTCTCTCTCTCTCGATTGATGATTAATTGAAATACATGCTATAATTCATTCAAATAAATATGGTCTTATCGAACTATTTAATCTCTGTGTATGATGTGAGGCTGGCAGAATGCTAGCACAACGTGCAGTAACTGATGAAATTACCCAGCAGGCACATGACCAACCTTCAACGTTGAAATATGGTTAGTTGTTTCAACGTTGAAACAACGTTTAAAGCTGAATGGTTGAAAAACATCCAGCACATGACCAACCTTCAATGTTGAAATATGGTTGAAATAATAACAGTTGTTTCAATGTTGAAACAACAAAAAGATTTGTCTTTTGTTGCCATTTAATGGCGGAACAATTGAACTAAAATCACCATCATGAAAACAGTGTTCAGAACACACACATACACACTGTTTCCCAGAGCTATATACTACTATAATTTATATAAAATAATATTTATTGAATATTAATATAGAACAAAAGCAATCATTAAAGTTCCTGGACGATTCCTCAAATAAAAAGACAGTACTCTGATATTTTAATCCACTTCAAATTAGTTGGAGAACTATAAGTACTACAAATAACAAAACAAACAAACAAATTAATAATATGTAATTTTCTGAGGCTGTGGAAAACCTTTAAGGACATAACACCATGACTGTAAACATAAGAGAAGAAAAAGCAACTGGTTAAATATTAAAGTTATGCCTCTGGCAATTTAAAGTGGAAGTTAAATGTATTTAACATTTCCGATATCAGTCTTCATTTCAAGCTACACATTAAACAACAGAGCTGGGTGCTATTTAATAACTCAGGCTTCTAAAATCATTTAAAATGCATTATCCATGCTTGTTTAGTTTCCTTTAGAGCTCAGGCTGACTGACCTGGGAAAAAGCTGCATTATAGCAGATGCCTCTAATGCACAAGGGAATAATGGCTATGCTTAAAATTGCATATAAAGATGTCACTTTGTTCGCTTGTTTGAATGTGTGAAAAGCTTTGTCCATAAAGTGAAGCAATGAGAGAAGAACATGCAATCACACATAAAGAGCTGTCTTGCCTGAAGTGTTTATATGCTCTTATTAATGACATTTCCATGTGTAAAATGAAAGGATATGAACTTGTCTGTAAACCAGAGTGCATAGATGTAACCGTTTTAGTTGCTATATTCAGTAATTTCAAGTTCAACACCAGTTGTTAAAACATTCTCATATTTATGAATGAAATGCATTAGTGTTTCACATTTGGAGAAAAACTGTACAGGAGTTTGTACTACAGCAGTCAGTATATATATATATATATATATATATATATATATATATATATATATATATATATATATATATATATATATATATATATGTATATATAAGAAACCTATATATATACCTATAATATTAATATGCTGTACGGAAACCAGTGACACAAGTCGGCAGTACAACTTTCGAGTAAAATGAAAAAGAAGCGTTTTTTTTTTTTCAAAATTGGTGATTTTCGTTTTTTTTGCAGAATCTATTAGTTGATATCACAAAGAAGCCTCTCCATGTTTGAGATAGCAGTATTGGTATATTTAAAAGCCAACATTTTGAGGTTGAAATCAGCTTGTTTGTCGGAGATTCTAGCACGCAGTAGGGGCGTTTCATTGTCTGTGTATTTCCATACTGGATAAGCCGGCTTTTGTTTCTTTTGTTATTGCCCCCGCCCTCCGAGGGATGCGTGGCTACGTAGTATGCAGCGCTCTGGCCAGCTCTAGCTGATATCAAAATTCAATGAAGATGTACGCCGCAAAGATGAACGTAGACGAGCTGAACCGTGGCCGTTACGCCGGAAATGTTTTGAAGTACTTCTTCGACAAGCCGGATGCTTATAAACAAGCGCTCACTGATTCTGAAGAGGATCTGAGCGACGATGAAAGTGGCATAATAAGACTGTATAATATCCCTAATCTACAACTGAGCGAAGATGACGACGAGGAAGAATGTACTGGACTGGTGTCAGACGAGTTGGACCATAAGATATCAGAGGCTATATCGATAGTAACATTTGATGGGGATAAAGACAGAGAAATGGGGAAAATCCGTAACATTTAGAGGCAAACAGACGCACAGTGCAAACTTCGGAGATGGTTACATCCACAAAGAAGACCCCAACAAAGAGAAAGTGTTCCCGAACGACTTTTCATTGGAGGCATCGAGATCTGCAAGAATACTTTTGTTTCTTATGGGGTGAGTTTCCATAAACATCAAAGTTTGTCGTTTTGTGCTCATTCTAAGAACACGTACACGTTATCTCATGTTTAGTCCATGTTTAGACCTTCCCATATCTACCTATTGTTATTAGCTAGCTCATCGGTTATCACAGAATCCTGTTAAAAAAGTCCTAATGCTACACAATGAAATCAATTCACCAAGTGTTATGTAAAAAACCAGCAAATAACAAATAAAATTAGTATCAATATGTACTTTTTGTTTACATAAACATTAAAATAATAACATTAAAAATGATGGCCATATTTGAAAGATTAAAGATTTTTTATAAAAAGATAAAACTCAGATATTTCAGCCTCTAAATCATTTTTATAAAAGTAAAAAAAGATAAATTACTGACATTTACAATGCACATTCTCCTTTATTATTAATAGTATGCGGTCCGATTTTTCCCGTTGTGTCTGTCGTTGCTATGCAGGGGGTATGGCTTATCTAAATGAGATGTAAATGAGCCCCATTGTCACTGGCAGCAGTGAGAACTGCACAATCTTCAGAGGCTATTTTCTGCTTTTTGAGCTTTTTTGAGTGCCTACCTTCAATTGGCCACAACTTCTCCAAATATTATCAGATTTCCATGTGTTACACATCGTTGGAAAGCTTGGAGACTACACTTTCATAATCTGTGAATAACTCAAAATGCCCCAGAACCGACTTGTGTCCTTACTTTCCGTGATTGGCCCAGGCTGAAATGCAGGGCTCTAATTGTGTGCAGTGCATTAGATCAGTCTCCTTGATCAAAACTACAACTAATATGAATTGGAATGTTAGTCGATGCAGTTCCATGAGGTCTCTTTATAAAAAGGTTGTATGTATGCACAGTATGTATTTATTTATTGAAATAAATCTCTTTATCAAAGTAAAGGTTTTTTATTAACATTCCGCTTTACAAAATATTGATAATTATAATAAAAAACAATGAAAATAAATATTTTTAAGTATTGTTCATTGTGTGAATGTCCCCAAAATTAAAACCTAAAATTAGTGATCTTGTGGGGACATTTTTTTGGTCCCCATTAAGAAAACAGCTGAGGTTTAGGAGATGGAAAATGTTTATGGAAAGTCCCCATAAAACTCCATCATGAATATGTGTTTTGTTTATTTTTAGGCCTTTTTTTATTTTAATGGTAAAGTAGACAGATGACAAGAACGACAAGTCACAAGCTAGAACCATGTCTTCTGCATGAAAAGCTTGTCTCAATTTGTCTTGGCTTTATGTGCTTCTAGCCACAGTACTGTATTCCTATGTAGCTTAATTTGTCACATTTAATTACACTTTTCTGCAGAATGTGCACTTTTAGATAAGTTGATACAAAATGTTCCAGGGGCAAAAGCAACTGAATCAATTTGTGCTGTATTGCTGAACTGTGCTGCAAAATGAAGGACTTTAACAGGGGAAGTTGTGCGTCTCTGTAAGTTTCTAGAGGCGGTAGTGCAATATCCTCTCAAGCGTCATTTGGTATTCTAGCAACAAACTCTAATAGAACACACCTCTCACAAACATAATGAATGTTTACTGGCAAAAGGTTAATATCCACTCGGCAGAAAATGATTCAGCACTCTATTAATGAAACTATTACCAATAATGATGGATAGAGAAACTAGACACCTCCATACCCAGGATATGTTTGCAGGTATTGATTAGTGGGATGATGCATTTTTAGACATCACTGTCTTGATGGCCTGAGGGGTAAAACCAAGGCTTTGTAGCCCAGCACAAACCTATAGACTGTGCTGTAACTACAACCTGTGGTCTTTTCTCAGCCAAACTTCTGTATTCAGTATAAAGCAATGCAGAAAAATAAACAAAAGGATAGCAGTAGGATATATTTATAAATAAAAAGGAAAAATTGCTGAAAATGTATTCAGTTTAGTATTACATAACTTGCTCATCAATGGATCCTCTGCAGTGAATGGGTGCCGTCAGAATGAGAGTCCAGACAGGCAATAAAAACATCATTATAATCCAACAGTAATCCACACAACTCCTGTCCATCAAATATCTCATGAAGTGAAAATCTGCATGTTTTTTTTTTTTCTTCTTACATTTAAAATGTTGCTCCTGGATAAAATACAAACCCATAATCCATAACATTGCTGCCTCCAGCAAAAAAGTCATCTCATCCTAATCAAGGGAGAAATACAGATCAAGCTCTATTTACAAGAAAAACTGTCCAAAAAAAAAACGTTTAAACTAATATGTCTGTTAATTTACATGTGAAATGACAACAGGGGATGGACTTTTTCACTGGAGGACGCAGTATTATGGATGATAGATTTGCATTTTGGCAATAAACAATGTTGGGGGGAGGGGGGTACAATGCTGTTTCATGCATTCAGAGTTGTTTACACTGTTATAGAGTTGGATTCTCCTGCTAAACATGGACAAAGTTTCAAAAAAAAAATTTGGACATATAACCAGATTATTTCTGTACCAAAAATCTTACTTCCGGGTTCAGATATGTTTCGGAGAGTTTTTTTTTCAGATCGTGGCTCTTCATGATGTAGATGAGGGTGGAACTCCTTATATGGGCATTTCTCCCAGAAAGACAGACCCGCGCACACATCAGCTGGAGCGTGAGCGAGATTGCGCAAAAACAATGAGCTTCATCTGGTGGCAGTGCTGCACGGGACTTACTCTGGAAGAATGTCTCCAAAGAAGTGTGCTTTTGTTTGTAAAGGAAAGATAACTTTGTTCAACTTCTTAAAGAACCCAGCGTTATGTAAACAGTGGATACAGTTTGTTTTTCTGGGGCAGCAACGGGTGTGTTTGTTGACAAACGTTTTATAAGCAAGGCACAGTTTGATGCTGGATTTGCAAATCCAGTGAATCGGAGTTCCTCATTTTCACAACCAGTCCCCTCCCAAACCCACCCAATAAAGAAATAAATAAAATAAAATTGTAAATTGGTCTCCAAAGTTATGTTCATGGTTTTGTTAAGAGATCTTCTATATGATAAATTAGCTAAAGGATTTTAATGCTCATCACGTTATTACGCCACAATGTAAATGCCTCCAGCTGAAAATTACCCAACTTGGTTGTGCATGCTTTACCTGCCACAACAATATTTTTCAGCTTGTGATACAGGCCAACTGCAGTGGTTCTGATAGGAGTGAATGACTCCGCCTGTAGTCTAGCAGAGATCAGTCCATCTCAGAACCACACGCCATAAACCCCCCATAGGGACAGGCAATTGGAGGACAGCTTTGCATGTCTTTCATGCAACAGATCTCTGGTAGGGTGTATCAAAGTGGTATTTCTCTGAAAACAGGCCCTGCATACCTGAGGGGTTGAGCAGAAGAAAAGGTTCAAATCAGAGGCTAAAATCAGGACTGTAGGTTTTCTAAAGTTTGATCCATATAAAGTCGTTTTTAAAAGATGTCTGGGTTTAGGATAAAAGAAAGTGAAATAATTTTATTTGCTTAAAGTTTTGTTTTTGAACACTTACCTTAAAGGTTAAGTTAGTAGTTGTTTAGCTAGCATTAGCATCGCTGTTCTTTGTGACTGATTCCACACTGGTTTAGAGGCAGAAAAGCCATCCGTTGATGTGTTATTTTGCTTACATTGCTTATTTAAATCATGCTGATTGTGAGTTTTTGAGATTGTACTACGCATTAGTTAATTTACTTACTTGTCCAACAAAAAAAAGATGCAACTTGAGCATCACAATATTTCTCCGTCATCAAATCTTTCCACATTGTGTTTGCCTTATACTGATGTTTACGCTTGTTTTTTGTCTTCATTAGTCTTTCTGTCTTTTGGCTTCAGACCTGTTCTGCTTCTTCAGCCATACAGGTATTAAGTCTCCCGTTGTCTCCACTGGTAAAGCTTGATAATAAGTGAGTTTCATTGGGTGCGTCTCAGTCACCTCCCTAATTCAGCAGTAAGGGCTCTGATCAGGAAACTGGAGTTTGCTCCCTGAAAAATGAACAATGAATTCACAAAAAAAAAAAAAAAAAAAAGTCACTGATACTCACTATGCTCCCTTACTTAATATTGACGCATTTCACATTTTTCACATCTTATGTCTTCGTCTTATGTATGTGTACACCATTCAGACAACTCTGGACAAAACCACAATTTATTTCTTAATGTATATTTTTATAAAGTGTTTAACTTCATTGACCTTAAAGTTTTTATCACAGTAATACAACATTATGATTTTCACTTAGTGGGCTTTAAAATAAGTGAAAATCCTAATATATATCTATGGACCATAATATAACTGGACTTTTAAGCCAAGCAATTGAAATATATGCTAAATCATTTAGACTATGAGAAGTTTATCTAATGCCTTTGTTCACACGGATGATATTTGACAATATCAGAGACTGATTTAAATGTAAAACCTCAGGTTTAGCTCTGGAATAAGTGTCAAAAGAGGGTAGGATTTGTATTAACCCTCTTTTATAATCGCAAAAGACACTAAAGAAATGTCTCTTATTGGAGCACAGAAATAACATAATCAAAATTTAATTCATTTCAAGTTTTGGCTGTTTTTCCCCCGGACTCTCAGAGGTTCTGGTTTCCTTTCTCACTGCACTTCTGAGCCTTCAAAGCTCTTGTTTCTATCTTTTTGCTCACTGAGTCAGCAAAAGCATTGCCAGTACATAACTGCAAAACATCAGCTCTTTCACACATACACACACACACACACACACACACACATGGTACACATGCAGGAAGCTGAGACCTCAGTGGCTCTCGTTCCACTTTTATTTATCTTTTGAAAAAGAATTCTGGCTGCATATGTACATTATACATTTCTGATATTTACATCATAGCAGATTTTTTTTCTTCTAGATCAGTGTGCAAAAACATAAAATATCATGAAGCTGTACATTCCAAAATATCATCAAGAACCTAATAACTGCTGCAGCTTATTCAAACATCGAGTATTTTCACATCAAATACTCCTATCTTCATTTTTTTTCTTCACAGTGTGTTGATTGTAGTCTCGTTCTGGTGAGTAATTTATCCCTATGAATCTAAAGCTAGATTTTATACCATCTCCTAACCAGCAAATTTCCAGCAAAAAGCTAAATTACTGCATGTTGTGACACAATTACCCATTCATAATTTTTAAATGTTCAAAAGAGTGCTGCAGGAATTATGTATTTTTATAGTCCAGCATGGAAGTCGGCATCACCCAGCTTTCCTCAACAAAACATAATAGGACTTTTCCATTTCTTTTATTAGACTATTGCAAAAAATAAGCTCTGTGAGCAACAAAGGTTTCTGATTCTTACATGTTTTGTTCATCATGATGTGTTCATTACAAATGAATATAACTTTCGAATTCAGAAGGCTAAATACAGTCATCAAAAATAACAATGCTGATAAAATAAAATAAAATAAATTAGCAGCCTATGCTGGTTGGCTGGTCTTAGCTGGTCAAGATGGTCTTCCAGCATGACCAGCTAAAGATGTGGTCAAACCCCCTCAAAAACCAGCCTACTAAACCAGTTATGATCAGAAGACCATTTCAAAACAGCCAACCATCTTAGGTTGGTTTTAGATTAAATGTCTCTCTCTCTTTCTTCAGCAGGAAAATAAGAAACTACTATAAACAAACTTTATCACAGTCACATGAATCCAATGTCACCATCAATATGCTTCAGACTCTACCGGTCTTAAAAAAATAAATAATAATAATTCCTTCAAATTTTAAGTTATACGTAATTTTAAGTTTACAGGGGCACAGTAATAAAAACAACGAGGTTGTAAAAGTGAACAAGTGAGTAGTTGAGTGATGACGTTTAATAAGCAAGATTCATAAAAGCACAAAGTGGGGTATTTTATGTCATTTAAAAAAAGTTAAAATATATTACCTCTTTCAAGCATTTAACCAAAAAAACAAAAAACAAAAACAAATCTAAACATAAAAACACTCTAAAAACCTATTAAGTTTCCGGGTTTCAGGACTAATTCCAGCAGCACTCTGTGTACGGTTTTGGGGAACAGGAATTTGGACCAATTAAATTTCATGGGCGGGTCTACTCAGCGTGACACCACACAAAAACAGAACTAATAACACCTGCAAAATGCCTCATGTTGTGAGAAAGTGGGCAAAACCTTTTAGCAGTTTAGCGCATCATGCCTGGTTAGGAAACAGTGTTTGGGAAACCATAATTTGACATTAGTGCTGCTTGGTTTGGGCAAATCATAAAAAAAGGACGAAAGAGAAAAGAAAAAGCAGCCAGTCGGTTCCCGCCTGTCTTACTCCACAGATCCATTGTCGAGGGAAGAATGGAGGTGTGTTACATGGAGGGGAGAAAGTTGGAATCAGAGCGCTTTTCAGCAGAGCACCAGGGGGATTGCTACACAGCTGAGGCTCAAAGCAGAACGGATGACCTGGGATATTGTGGTTCAGGCTTCAGTGTTCAGTCAGGGGGATATAAAAGGGCAGCACAGCGCTTACTCTGATTGAACCAATTGCTCTGTGTAACTATCTCTCAGGTCTGTCATTCCCCCCGGGCGAAAAACACACCAGCTCAGCACTGAGAACATACAACAAGCGCCGCACGGCCAGAGAGGTGTGCGGAGGGAGGGCCGGTACATGGCCAGGGATGTGTATTAAGACCGTGTTTATTGATTTATTGGCCGCATTGATTGTCGAAGTTGTTAAATAGTTCACAAACACAGCAGGCAGACAGACTGAATGGAGGGGGAATCGGAAAAGCATGTGAATGCAAAAGCAATGCTAAATGGATATTGACACCCTGTTATTTTCTTATCAAAGAAGCCCAATTCGTGTAAACCACATTTCCTTTTTTTTACCAAAGAATTCTGAGGAATAAGTAAACTCGGAAAAGTGACTTAAGTTCATTCTGGCCTGAATGTTTGTAATCAATTAACCACAGAAAATAATCAATTCTAAATGCGAGGCTAGTGAGATTAGTTTTATCTCAGTTTTTGCATCCTAAGGGTTTACTTTAAATGTCATAGCACAAATGTAATTAATGTTTTCTTAAAATTATCCAATGGGCTGTTTAATTTAATCACTGCTTGCTATTCAATAACGCTCTTTTCAGCTGAGACTTGGAGTCCTCTGGTTTAAATTATCAGATAGCACAACATAGACTTAAATCGCCAAATAAATAAGTATTGAGTGACATTATATGAGTAGTTTTAGGCATGAATAGGTCATGCAACAGTGCTTTGCATAATATTCAGATGTATGACAACACCATCTGAGATGAAGGCAATTGAGAAACATTGGTTATGAATGGCCAAGACTTAGATATTGCCAGATTAATACTGAAAACCATTTGGCTCTCCAAATCAAGTGCACAAGTATATAACAAAATCCACTATATCGCCAGCCAATAGAGTGTCTTTATGAAAACAACATGGCTTTTTGTTAAAAAACAAACAAAAAAACACCTTTAGCGTCAAGATCACTGCAGTAATCCCAGAAATATCAGTTCCATAACATGGTTCTTTAACATGAACCAGAAATGCATCAATCAGGTAAGTTGCACGTTGAAAAATCTGACTTCCTTGATGATTTTCCCAGGCATCTCTTTTAATGTCCCATTTGTCTGTAATGACAGAGGACTTTGTTACAACAGATGTTTGGTATCTTCCTGCTGCTCTCTCCCCCATCATTACTGCTGCACTCATTATCATGTTGCTGTATAACTATGCCAATGACTGCTTTATATATAAATATGGAGGGTTAAACCCAGGAATGGAGCATATGTGCAACATTTGGATTTTTCTGAAATAAGCCGTGAGTGTGATAATGACAGTTTTAGTGGTTGTGATCAACTGACATAAGAGACAGCATCACTCTTGAGGTTGTGATTAATGAATACACACTTACTCGATGTTGGTACTGTGAAGTTATATGTACTGTATATAACCTTGATACTGTACTGTATATACTATGGCAATGAATGATTACCATATTAATAGTAAAAATCATGGTAATAGCATGACAGATGTCTAAAAGCATGTTTTATTACCATAGACAGAACACAAACATTCAAAAGTATGGGGTCAGTAAGAATCTTTTTTCTTTTCTTTTTTTAAATACTATTTTGTTTGACAATATTCATTCAGTTGATCAAAAGCAATAGTGAAGTCTTTCATAATATCATAATATCACAGAAGGTTTATATTTCAAATTAATGCTTTTTATTGATCAAAGAACCCTGAAAAAATGTGTCAGTGTTTGTAAAAAAATAAATAATAATGATAAGCAGTTCAATTTTCAACATTTATAATAATAATAATATATATATATATATATATATATTTTTTTATTTACTTTTTTTGAGCGTCAAATCAGCATATTATGAGAGATTATGTGACACTGAAGACTGATGTAATGTTGCTGAAAATTCAGTTTTGCCCTGCAGGAATAAATAACATTTTAAAATATACGCAAATATAAATAATAACAATATTTCATGATATTAGTGGTTTTACAAATAAATAAAATAAAATAAAAAAATCTTACCGAACCCAAACTTTTGAGCAGTAGTGTAAGTAAACATATAATTATATCGAAGAGTTAATAAAAAAAAGTACTGCATGTAGTGCAATTCTTCAAGCTAATTTGTTAAAGATGTAAGGTCCAAAAGCCTGATGCCTGTAATGTTTTAAGATTTTAAAAATGGGCCATAAGACCCATGTGGGACGAAGAGGATTAAGTAAGGAAATATATGCAGTACAACTGTTGTTCTGATAACATATGGCATACTATAATATTATATGAATACATGATATAATAAAAAAATGCATATAGAAGTGTAAGCTTTTGGACCCAACTCTATGAAGTTTTATTAGCCACAAAACAAAACTCTATGCATAAAATTGGGCAGAAATAGCTGAAACGTTCTCATTTTAGAGGATCTGTGTTTGATTGTAGTTATTTCTAGTCTTCCGAATCCACAAATAACCTCAGCTATCAGACTCAATTGTACTGCATTCGCTGCTGGTGTGCGGAAAAAAAAGAGAGAGATTAAAAAGAAAACCCTCAGGGTGACGGTGGGTAAGGACACTTAACTCATCGCATGCATCATCATAGAAGACATGATTCGTATAGCAACTCTTTCTGACGAAAATGAATAAAATCCTCTTCTCTTGACAAATATAAATATATTTATGTTCGGGATAATATGTACAGTAACCATGTTTGCCATCATAAACACCATTGGTATTGGGGGTTGACAGATTAGCACTCTCGCTATGGGTACACACACTTTCGCAAAGACAGGAACGACCGATTAGCGTGTTAAAGCACGGATCGAGGGAACACTGAGGGACGTTTTGCTATGAGAAGGCTGGTGGTGCGGAGAGCAGCAGCGGTTTAGTCCCGAAAGCCAGGCGAGTTGCCGTCCTCCTCCAGTTCCCACTGAAAGTTTTGCCCTGTCATTTGGTAGAACATCATGTTAAAGGGCTTGTAGAATTTGTGCAGTCTGCGAATGACATCGGGGTCTATTTTGGGGTGAGTTCTGCCCTTGGACTTGCCAAGGCACCGTGGGGTACTGCTGTCCTCAGGCTTCTTCAAGCAAGGGAATCCCTTGGTTTTATTAAAATAGAAATGTTTGTCAGTAACGATACGCTTGAGTCCCAGGAAATCCTGCACCTTTGCCATCTCGCCGGCCGGATCAACGATAAGCCGCTCTCCGCTGACAAAGTGCATCTGCGAGAGCGGGAAATACTGCATCCAGCTCTCCAGGTGAAGGGCGTAGATCCCTATTCGCAGGGCGCTCCACGACGCGTCGATCAGGCCCAGCGTTCGGTTCTTGAAGGCCAGCACTTCGAAAGTGGGAATCTCGGGCCTCTTGGAGAGCGTCTGAGTATAGTCCGAAATGGCTCTGGTCACTGGATTGCGGACGACTATGATTAGCTTAATGTCTCTCGCCATCGTGTGGATTCGCTTCGGGGCGCTGTTTGTCACAAAGTAGCTGGGCGTCTTCTCCATCGTGATCTGTCCCTCCAGAGTAGACGGCATCAGCTCCCTGCAAACACCAGAAGCGAGAAAAGCAAATTAGTGTGAAGCAGTTAACACCATGCACTGGCTTCATTATTAAACGCAATATCCAAGGACACGGTACGTGCAAAATTGATTCAACTAGTAAGTGGTAAATTATTTGAAATCACATGTGAAAATTATTGTTATTATCACTGGACATAATGTTGCAAGTAGAAGCATACAGCTAATTATAGCCACGGAGTAACATACAAGAGATAAAAGCCCAAAGATGAAACGTTATGTGTATGAGCGCTCGTGTCTTAATTGACTCCATCTGTGTTACTCCTGGCACTGTTTGGGAACTTTAATAATGAGTTCACTGAATATTATTAATACTGCTGTGCCTGGGGTATTGTTTTATCATACAGTACATTTACTCAGAGTGTTACACTCTGTACCCAGCAAGTACAAAGGCTTTTAAATATATATTTTTTATGTGTTGCAGAATTTTTTTTTTTTTTTTTTTACTTTTATTTAGGTATCAAAATAACATAATCTGGACATTTAAATGAAACTTAAAAATAAAAACATCCAGTGAAAACATTCCACAGTTAAAAATTATCTAATCTTAAAAAATACATTACAAATGGACACAAATGCAAATATCTTACAGGTTTTGTGATTTAAAACACTTTTAACACTTTTGAATAATTTTTTAAAAGTAATGTCAATATTTTGATGCAAGTCAGTTACAGGTTATTGATTTTATTTTATTTTATTTTTTATTCAGATTTAAATGAATCATATAATCTACGAAGTAAATTTAATTCATAATGGTTATTTTTATAAACATGGTGATGTTTATATACATACTATTGTTATTATGAAGAAATGTAAAAATTTTACACTGGAGTATAATAAGTACTAAGTACAATTTTGATATTTGATGTTGCACTTTGATTTGAACACATTCTGACATTTATTTTTTATAACATATTTACCAGACTAGATGTGGTACTGTTTATAAAACATTGGAAAGAAATGTGCTAACAACAACATAATACAACAACATATGTTGCTGCAGCATTGTTAAAATAGGTATACATTACATTTAAAATACAGACATCTGATGTCAAAGAACATACAGTACATATAAAAATAAAACATTTTCATAATCCTTTTATAGTTCTTTTTTTTTTACGTATCCTTTGACTTTTCTCCTCTTCTTGTTGTGATTTAATGTTCAGATGCCTCACTAGAAGTACAGCATATTAATTATGGCATTTTATGTGATAAAAGATGAATGTGCTTTGAATGATTATAGTCAGCTGTTTGTCACTGAATGAAGTATTGTGTTCAACTTTTTATCATCAGGATCAAACTGGGAGATAAATCAGTGTGCCAGGAAAGAGTCATTCATAAATGAAGTAAAATAAATATATATTACAATGTGATCCATGCCCCAGGAGGGCAAAACAAATGAATATTTAGCAAGCTCTCTGCTCTGTGATCTATACTGATCTATTCAGTATGATCCCTCATTAAATCTCACAACAAGAATTTGACCTAAATTTATGACTACATAATTAATTTGCCTCCAGTTCTACGTAACTGAGACACTATGGGACTCATCAGTACACACCCACACACCATAAATAAATAAAATAAGAATCAGAGAAATTTCATTTAAATTCTACACAACATTCACTTAAATAAGCTTATTTTATCATATCATGTCATGTCATATAATACGTAAATATATAATAAAAATCTACTGGCAGTATTAGGGAAGCTATTTCATTAAAAGGCTATTTAAGGGGAAGATATTTATACATAGTTGGATAATTTATGATTTAACAGTATTTACTAACTTTTTGAATAAATTAATCTAGATTACGGTGATAGCATTAATTAAAATGGATGAGATACTAACACTAAAAATTACTATATAAATCATTTAAAAATATATATTTCATATGAAAAACAGAGACTTGAATAATGTTAAATTACATCACTTTCATATTAGACTAAAAGCTACATTATTTTAAAAGTTAATAGTCCATAACACAGGAAAAACACTGACTTAAAATGCTGGAAAAATAGTGGTGAAAACACAAAAGCTTTTGAAGAGAGACAAAACAAATGTATGGTTTTAAATACACACGTTTGGTGGTACTAATCTTTTCTGTGGCTGCATGGACTCAGTCGCTCAAAGCCAAATATAAACTTTAGTTAAGCGATGTCAGCTGAATTAAAGCGTTACAGGCTGAAGGTCTTTCTTTAGGGCACAACGGTTAAAGAGCAGGTCTTTAACTTTAGCTGAAGCTTGTCAAAATGTTCTGCACTATTTATTATGTAATTCTTGAAATGTTTGCTTTTTTCGTTGCGCTTGACCTTTTCTAGCTTTTACTGGAGCAGAAAATAAATAAAGAAATCTTTGTTAAACCTGCCAGAAACCAAACATTCAGAGTTTAAATACCTGGTTGCACACACTTTCTCAGAACTACCAACACATTAATCAAAAAATGGAAAAGTTAACCCAAAAATGAAAATTTTGTCATCAGATCACTTGTTCACCAATGGATCCTCTGCAGTGAATGGGTGCCGTCAGAATGAGAGTCCAAACAGCTGATAAAAACATCACAATAATCCACAAAGCACAGCTTCACAAATCATTAATCGATGGATTGGAGTTTTGTGGATTATATTACTTTTCATATTTTTATCAAATTCTGTTCTGGAGACGAAACAAAATCACCTACATCTCAGATGGCTTGAGGGTGAGTACATTTCTACGAAGTTTTCATTTTTTGGGGGGTGAACTATTCCTTTAAAAAACTTTCCATATACTGTGCCTTCACATTGAACAACAGCACTCCCTTTGTGCAATAACAGACATTTGTGTAAAGTCTAGGTAAATACAGAAAATGTGTTTTTAAAAAGTAAATCATTCTTATTCTTTCTCATTCCCTTGAACTGCTCTGTAAAGACCTTTATTTCCACTCAAATTGCCACCAACTGCTCCTCGTTATTATTGCATTTACCTAACGCAACGACAAGCAGTGGGTAAGAACTCAAGTTATTCAGGCTTACTTTCATAATATCTGACAAATCAACAGGACTTCCAACCTCACAGCCGATGATAGGATATTACTCAAGCAATCATATTACTCTGGGACATCACTGATGAAAACACCAATAAATAAACCTTTGATAAACATCGTATGAGATACAATCAGCTGCTTTGTTACGTTCAGTACAATGTCAATCTGTAATTCATCATCAACAGAATGACCTGGTTATACGATCTTATTTGACCAACATGAAATATATTCACGTTTTTATTTATTTATTTTTTTGTGGAAGGGACTGTAGATACTTATATCTGCAATTTTTAGAAATTGTATTGTTTCATCCTGCATTTATGTTGCAAAGCCTACTGGTATAAAAAAAGGTTGCAAACACAGCTGAAGGTTCAAAGTGCACAGTAATGTGCAGAGGCAGCACACATACTCACGATAGATTGGAGACTGTATGTGCTGTTTCATACACTATATAAAGCAGCACCTTGCACAGGCTTCATTTATTATATAGATGCTGAGGGATTGTGGAACTGAAATATAAGCATTGTCCACCAAATTGTATTAAATTGAACTGCACCTCTGTTCAAAGGTGACAATGCTGTGTGCGTGTACTTGTTTATGCTACATTGTGGGGACCAAATGTCTCCATAAAGATAGTGCAACCTGAAATGTTTGACATTGTTGGGGATGCCCTGTGATCCCTAGGGGAAAAAAAAAAAAAAAAAAAAAAATAGTTTATTTAAGGTATACTGTTAAGGTGGGGCTATAGAAAATACAGCTTGCACAGTATAAAAACCATTACAAAACATGGAAACCCAACAAATTAGAACTCATTTATTCAGGCCATACTAAGGATTCATGTAAAATGTTACCATCTTTTTTTTTTTTTTTTCTTTTTCATTTTATTCATAAATGCTAGCAATTATGATAATGACTGATTACATCTGTAAAATAAAGTTTTACTTCTAAAATAGTTTATGAAGCAGTATTGCTGATTGTAGTGTTGTATATACATACAGAATGTCTTCCAATGTGACAGCTGTCGCTCTCTCGCAAATATGGTGATAGCACAAGCCAATCAATCATTGCGGGTTGGACACATTTTAAATGAGCATCTCTCCGGGCCGCATTCGAATTCTCCTTGTGGAAGACATCAAATGGAGTACATATATCCTCCATGCCCCTCAGCACACACATGCACACACTCACTCACAAGTGCCTCTGTAATTTCATTTCTGTAACAGTATTGCACTTCTGATGGGTAATTTCCCAATGGATTATGCTTTGCTCAACATGCCATAGAGCTTTGGCCACTTCTAGAGCAGTAATGGGATATAAAACACATCTGTAGATAGCACAGTGACTAGAAAGAGTATTAGTTTTCATTACATTACATCAATGTTCTACACTTCCTCAGTGCGGTAATGAATGACTTAAGATCTTTTGCCCTTTCAAGGTCTTCAGGAGTTGCTATTTAAAGTCCACAATGAAGCACACAAGGTGTCAAAGACGTGGGGGCTTGTTTGCTCATGAGTTGAATTTAGGAAGAAAAAAAAACTTGCTGAGAGCGACCAAAACGGGGAAAAAAACCCATAATGAATCACCTTGTATTCACCTATGTAAATCGCATCCAAAGTACAGGCTCAATGAGCAGCAGGCCTTGATGTGTAATAACAACATGTCATGCTTCTCCGGACGAACCGTTCCGTCAACAGGACAGATGACTGATGCTCAAGGTAACCTTCTTCATTTAAGACGAGCACATAACCGGCCATTGTCCTCATCAAGCTCGATGCAACTCATTATATGTGTAATTGCAAATATATGGAGATTACGGAGGCGCGATACCTTCATTTGTGATTGAGGTCGAACTCATTTTGATTGTGAGCGAATCAGTCATGGATGATGTACATATAAAATGTCAGAGGGAGGGAGAGGTGGAAAAGAAAACAGAATGCTGATAAACAAGCTAATTTTCCTCTGCGCCGCGGATGACTCGGCTGGCCTTGCGCTCAGCTGGGATGGTGAGAAACAGATACAAATGGTTAACAATTGCTTATGCCTGCATGAGGAGTGCAGCATGACATGGGTCATTCAGGTGGGCAGGTAAATACAGCGCAAGGGGCTCAAAAGGCTTCCCTCACCATCTGCTGTTTACCTACTCGCACAAATTGCATAATATACCGGAGCTATTTGTCTGTAGGCCTTGCTGTGCTTGCATAACGCTTGGATAAACATCCTTAGGACAACTAGAGTTAAACGAGATAAATTCCTTCATAGCTCCGTGGATCATTTCATGTGGACTGAATTTTTTAGTTTAAGAAGAAAAATATGCACAGTGAATTTTATAAATTGTGAATTTGATGTTGTGTAAGTAAACTAAACAAAAAATGTTGATTGACTTTTTTTTACATTTTACAATAAAATGGCATGTGAGCACAGTCAAGTAGAAGGAATAACTGTTTAACAAACATTATTTTTGAGGGAATGTGGCTTTTTAGAGTGCAAAACTATATTGCCTTTTTGTGCTTTGAAGGTAAAAGCATTCTAATTACCACTTGCTGAGATCTACAAGACAGAGAAAGATAATGCATGATCCAGAGGTATTATTTTACACCGGCACAGTATTTGTCAGGATTGCATCCAAATGCATCTTTTCTAAGGCACTCTGTTTCCAAGGCAGATATAAAAAAAAAAAATACTCTGTGAATTTACAGACAATGCAAGGATGCCTAACCTTCAGGTACAGATATTTTAAGGGCTGTATTGGTCACATTTTTACCTGAAGTATGCTTATTTTTAATGAAGTTAGTTAAATTCGGAATACTGGTATTATGTACAAAGATGCTAAATAAAAATTCGTATTGCACTAACAAGACTAACAAAAAAAACTATATATAATAATAATAATAATAATAATAATAATAATAAAAAATCCAACACAAGTTTTGTTTTGTTTACATTTAATTTAACTAATTATACCTATTTAACTTTCCAGTAATTAACATCATAATTTTGTCCACCACTGTCTGTCTGTCTGTCTGTCTGTCTGTCTGTCTGTCTGTCTGTCTGTCTGTCTGTCTATCTATCTATCTATCTATCTATCTATCTATCTATCTATCTATCTATCTATCTATCTATCTATCTAATTAATCTTGAAGTACCATAGAACAAAAAAAAAAAAAGCCTCATAGACTTAACATATTGATGCCATGATTTCAACAGTTATACATAAAAATGCATAGCTATTTGTATCTGTTATTCATACATAAATATTTTTTTAGCAGTTTTCCATATGTCAGTATTGCATGTTTCAGTGTAAACAAGTACACGTATTTGTCATAGAACCTAGGATTTTTCTATGATAGTATAAGAAATTCATACAAAAATGACATTCACAGCAGCATGAGTTCCACGCACAATGTTTCCCACAACAGCTCTGCATGTACCTCGGTTGTTTATCAAGGGGATGTAATGGCAGAATTGTCTGATTGTTTCAGGAGAACTGGATGAGGAGGGGCTCATGGCAGAGATTCAAGAAGAAGTCAATAACAAGAGCAAGACTTTCCTCAAAACAAGTCAATGAGTGCAGAGACGAATCGCTCCAAGACATAAAACTTTGCTGTAATTATAGAGAAGGCATTCAAGCAATATCTGGCAACAACAAACCAATCCAGCATACAATGTGTCTTCATAATATATATGTGAGTCAGTGAAGTAATGAAAAGACTATATTGGTCACGTGTAATTTCTGTATCAATAAAAAAGTTAGTTTCCCCAAAAATCCTCAGATGCTAAGGCAAACCGATAACCACTTCAAACTCAGGCCATTGGATGAGCCAGAGCTGCTGTGTCTGTATGCTCAAACAAACAGAGCAATGTTTGGTTAACACCAAAGAGACGCCGTGTTTACACCTTTGGTGGAATCAACCTACGAATGGTTTATTTGGAGTCATTTCATCATTAGTCTGAGAAAGTATTTTTACACAAAAAAGGGGTTAGAAATTATAATTATTAAGGGAAATGTAATTATGCATAATTTATTGTTATTACTATTGTAAGTACATGTAACTTAAGTAACACCATAAAATACATTTTAGAAAAAAAAAAATAATAATTCCACCAACAAGTAACACCTTGAATTAAACGTGAAGTAGAAATGGCATTTTCTTGTAAAACATACTCCATTAATGGAGTTGTTTTATTTACAAATCTTAGTAGAAAGTGCAAAAGCCAATGCTGCTGAACACACAATCTCACAACAAGCGCTCGAGCGCATCTAGATGTGCTTTTGGTATGATATGAAGAGGCCCAAAACGCACAGGGAATTGTTTTTCTTTTCTTATGGGGTGAATAGAAAGGCTTTCTGAGAACAATGCCAAGAGACTCGACAGGATGAAACACCTATGACAGTTCCCCAGACAGTTGTGCCTCTGTTTCCTTTGCGCTCTCACCCGGCTGACTGATGTTGTGCTAAGAGAGCTGTAGAACAGTCAGTTTCTAAGTTGCATGGAGAGAGGTGCGAGTAATTAAGACAACAACACGTTCTCCCCGCTTCAAGTAAAGCCTCTTCCACTTCCCCGGGAACTGTTCACGTCAATGAAACCGTTTAGGAGAGAACTGACAGCTGGTCTTGATCAAAAAAACCTTTTCTGTTCTCTCCTCCTGCGATCCCCAGAAGGCCATTCTACGTCCAACAGCGAGGCAGCACAGTGCATCGCTACCCATCCTGCCAGCCTGCTGCACTTAGATCTAAAGCTATGTTTATGAGCCTCTTGGACATGCTGAGCGTGATGAAACCAACCAGAGAAGAAGCTTTATGGATCTTTGGAATATCACCATAAAGCTGATAATTGCTCCATGAAACCAGCCTGTATATCACCTTGTAAATGAGCTTGTTTTTCTTTCGCAACATCATTTTAACGAGAAATTGCTGTGGAAGGCCACCCCTCAGAGCGTCAGTTTCTATTTATGAATTCAGTCCTGAGGGGTGAGCGGAAGCGAACTTTCTTTTCCCATTTTCTCACTCACACGGCATAGAAACCTGCCATTCATCGGAATATGCATGCAGGTGCTTTCAGAACTTACATTTATTTACATTGCATTCGATGGTGTGAGAAAACTGTTTGGGGCCATGCGCATACAATTTCCTCACAATAGCCCCTCAATATCCTGTGATTGGTGAGGCGATTACAAAAACGAGTAGATGCCATGTTTGGCTCCTGCTATAGAGCGCCAGAGACTGCACGAGCACGCTCATCAGTCATTTAGTATTTTACCAGGATGCAATTTAAAAATTATTGCCATCTGAAAAAAGAAAAAGGCGCAGTACAAGTCACACCTGGGTACAATAGAGGCAAAGGCTATAATTTCTATCCAGAAAATCTAGCTGATATGGTTCAGTTAAGCAGAACTGATTAATATGACAGATTGGATGTGATAGATTTTATTGCCAAAAAGAAACAGCGATGAGCACTCATCCAGGTACTGAGAGAGATCGCACTGCTACCCATGAATGATAACACCACAGCTTTCCTACTCTGCATGAGTGACAGGAGTTACAGGCATCCATTAGTGATGGGATAACCGTGTAGACCGACGCATTAAAAATCTGACTTTTCCATATGGCTCCCATCCTTGAGAACAGACTTACATCAGAGAAGAAATGTAGCATGAATGCGCTCTGTCGCTTCTTCCATGTGCCCTTACACGCCATGCATCATGATCCATTGTGTAGGAGACAATTAGAGCTGCCAAACTGATTCAAGATTATAATCAAAATATTTTCATGATATGCCACTTAATTTATCAAACTGATTACAAGTTGTCTCATACATCAATATTTGCTAAGAAATTAGTCTGTCAGAGGTAAATGGTCACATGTGTTGCTTTTTCCATTTTTACAATGGATTTATCTGCCAGATTTCTATTCTTGCAAGTTTTTGCAAAAAAAATAAAGGTTTTATTTTCATTTACATACAGATTAGGGACAATAACATGATTATTAAGTAATAATTTTTATTTTTGCTTTATTTTTATTTTGCTTTATTTATATTATTCTTCAAAGGTTTGGGATCAATGTGATTCTTTATTGTTTAAAATATATTTAGAAATGAATACATTTGTTCAGCAGTGATGTATTAAATTGATCAGAAGTGACGTGCCATGCATTATAGCGGGATCTGAACCCTAAACAGGTTTTGTAAAGAAAAAGGAAAAAGAAAAAAACGTTCACTGAACCTTGTTAAAGCAGCATGTTACAGGGTGAGGTAAAAGTTTCAATTAGTATTATTTTTTAAGTTACCTTTATTTGTTTAAGTTATTATTACTTAATCAAAAAAGCCCAAATGCATTTTGATTTATAATGATAATAACAGCAAAGAAAGAAAGAAAGAAAGAACACACTGGGGCTCCAACTGGAGCAAGTCTGACCTGCATCAGGTCATGCTCTCCTTTCCCCTTCTCGTTTCCAAGTAATGTCCTTCTCTCTATACTCTATTATTTAATAAAATACAAAAAGCCCATACATAAAAAAGGAGGAAGCAGCATGCCTCTGCGAACAAAATAAGACCTTAAGTAGACTGTCTTATGGCGTTGTTTGTCTGATGTGCTGAAGTCCTCTGAAGCACAACAGTACTTTTAGAGTGCTGTTAGTCTGCAGGCACTCCATTGAGTCTGATATTTGCTTGAGTCAGCATCACAGGACCCCATTTGTCCAGTGCACTTACTTATAATAGCTTTGTGCAAAGCAGCATTTGGGAGCAGCTACGGCTCCGCTCATTGCGCCAATGACACTCCACCGCTCTAACATCACATAGTACGGAACATTTCACTCTGGTACAGTCAAACGTGATGTATTTTCTCAATTTCCCTGCTCGGACTCACTAGACTGGGAATTACTAGCCTTCGAGAAAATCTAGGCACAGTGGATTGATATTTTCACTAACAATGCACAATGGGTGAGCCATTTAGATATCACTGTAGCAGTCATTATTAAAATAATATCAAGGTTTCGGTGTCTTCTGCTCTTTGGCGATAGTAGGATTTGCAGCAGGAAAGTGAACTCCTGACCATATTTAAATGAAAATATCTCTTCCTCTCTCTCTCTCTCTCTCTCTCTCTCTCTCTCTCCTTCTATTTTTAAATCCTTTAAATATACAGTATCTAAGATTCAATTTATTTTTCTATCTGTGCGAAAGGCTCAGGCTGGCAGCAGCCTCCTGAACATGAAGCTGATCTGCACTCTTTAGCCCTCACAGGTATGGTTGAGTACTTCGAAACACTGAGAACCTGAAAGTTTTTTTCATTTAAGGACAGATTAAGTAAAGTATATAGCCATTTGTATTCAGGTGGTTGTACAGTCTGTATGGGGACCAACTACAGTACATTTTTAGTGGTAGAAACAATGTGTACTCCAGTTCATTAACTGATCTCTTACAGAGTATAATTACCCACAATGCACCCAACCTACAAACATGCCCAGGAACCAGCAAATAAGTAAATATTTTAGTTTCTGAAAGACTTTAATGTAATGAGAAGAGACTTTAATGTAATGTATCAATCATATACGGATGACAGGGGCTAGTTGTCACATGGGAACAAAAAACCTACTTAGTAGCTGAGTCAAAAGTCCCTTTACAAATATGTTTTCCCTAGCAGTAGTCTTTTATACTGATTTCAAACATCTGTTTCAAATCTCTAATGAATTGAAAATATCTATAAATTCTGTCTCAAACTCCAAGATCCTTATACAGTAGCTGCTGGGTAAAACAGTGAACACAATAAAACACACTCAATCACTGTACACTCTTAAAAATAAAGGTGCTTAAAAGATTCTTCATAGTGATGTCATAGAAGAACAATTTTTGGTATTTTCTTACCTTTTTATAATCTAAAAAAACCTTCATTTGCCACAAAGAACATTACTTCATATGTTAAAGGTTCTTTATGGAACCATTTAGACAAAAAGGTTCTTCTATGGCATCGTGAAACACCTGTATTTCTAAGAGTGTACATTCAGGCAAGAGTCCACCAGTGAAGGCAGATTATAAATCTTTTAAACTAATTATTTACAATATTTGTTCCATTAATTGTTTTAAAGTTTACATTTTCTGTAGCCAAGAGTTGAAGGTATGTGCCTATACAGAAAATGACTTTCAAAGATAAACTGAGAAACATTCACTTTAACAAAAACCATGAGAACCCTCTTTTTTCACCTCCTTTATGTACCTTAGTGAGAAAAAAATATATATGTTTTTAAAAATACATTTATTTTAGGCATAACATTAAGAAATGTGCATTGTGCAATAATGAAATACTCCTAATAAAGTTTAATTATAATTTTTTGTCAATAAGCCTTTAGTGATATATCAATAAATATGTTAATGGATTTGATATATCCTTAGTACAAATTCTCACAAACTCACAAATGTAAATTTCTAAGTATGCTCAGACTGATGGAGTCTAAATCCAAAATAGGTATTTTTTTTAAAACTGAAAACAGCCTTTCTTTTTCAAAATCACAAAAGGAGAGTGAAGTCTTAATATAAACTTTACACCAACCTAAGAGAGCGACAAAAAAGAGAATGGTACCAAGACAGAAAAAGGTTCTTGGACTTCACTAATCCATCAAAGTGCCATGTATGTTTTTCAGGCTCTGGTACTCACACGTTTTTGACCTTTTATGTGCTTTAAGGGCGAAAAATATTAAAGCATTGAGAATGGAGCAGAAGCACCAATGCTTACAGTTAATGCGCATGCAGTGTTGTCATTCAACTTTTAAATGTCATCGTCTCTTTTTATCTTGTGTGCACTGCAACTTCAAGAGGACATTTTTACCATATAGTCTAACAAAGACAGTCACACAAATCACATATTTAAAAAAAAATTATTTTAACATCTATGGGTCTCTAAATAAACACTGAAGTAAACAAGAAGTACACTTTGGCGTACTTTAAAAATATAGTAGCCAACTTATTACAAAACAATATAGTTTAAAAGTGTGAGTGTGTTTGCAAACTTAATTTGATGTTATTTATAATTAAATTAAAATGTCTTATATTTTCCATTTATATTAAATGCAACTACAGTAGCTGAATGTTTCTGATCAACTAAAGCACACATTCTTTGCATGTATATCTGTATTCTTTATACATAATTAATATAATATAATATAATAATACATAATTATGTTGTTTTTTCAATATAATAAAATGTACTGCCGAATGTACTGACAAGCATGTATGGTAAGCTAAAATATCTTTAATTACACATTTGTAATGATAACATTGTTACCTTCATCTTCATATTAAGACCAAACTAACACGGGTCACTAAAATCCAGGCTAGAACCGCATTAGCTTTCACAGAGACATAATCGCGCGGTGGTGTTTATTCGTGAACATCTGGCTTCATGGGAAGAGCTTGCTAAGAACGTTATAATCACGTACTGAAGGACTAAGCTGCTCCATTAAAAGCTAAGCTGAACTATTACTGGAACATTTGGTAATCCGAATTGTGCTTTTACTGCCACAAATAATGCTGTGAAAAAGAAACTGCTTAAAGATATATATATATATATATATATATATATATATATATATATATATATATATATATATATATATATATATATATATATATATATATACATTTTAAGAAATACACAAGCAGGTTTTCTGTCACTTGATGTTGAAATATCTTTTCTTGAAGAGTTGCAGGTGCGATCGTGAAGGATTTCTGGGTAATTAAAACTGTAGCGGTCGTCTCGCAGACAAGGCACTTACGTAAGTGTAAAACGAACACGATGGAAATTCAACCAACACATTTGTCACATGGTCTGCCACAGCATATGGAGAGGAACGCCTGTGTATTTCCTGTCGCCAAATGTCCATCATTTATCTCTACCTACACATACAATTTATAGAGCACTCTGGCTTACAGAGCTCTGGATGATGCAGCATTTTCATGCAACATTACAGTAAACACTAAACCAGGGTGCTGCCAAAAGTTCTTGTTGACATAAAACATGCCAGTGGATTCGACCAATGAAAAATCAACAAGTGCAGTTTGTGTTTTCTAAGAGAATCACAACACAAGTCCTAGATTTCAATGTTATCTAGACATCATTAAAAGCCAAATAGGTTCATTCTCCATTTTAACTGTCTGTCTATGCTCTACTAATACTGTTTTAGCCCTCTTTTTAGACTTGGATTTCATGTGTATTTAATGATGCTGTGGATCAAAGCACGATATGTACGATTCAATTTCACTACGTCACTTGCAACCCTGTTATGTGCAGTGTTGCATCACTGTTGCTCGATGGTTTCAAGCACTGTACTTTACTGTCAAAGTCCTGCATAATATCTCCTAGAAGAATGCTGTGTTGGCTCAATAAATGAGAAAAATCATTCTTTATCTTCAGAGGGAGCGACACAGAACATGCCGACTGTGAAATGACTGTCCCAAGTCATTGAGCACTTCGCTGGCATGCGATTCGAGAGATGCGTCTAGATATATGTGTAATCCTGAAATGGATCTCGGCACCGCTTTCAGAAAGCCCTGGGCCAACGAATAGCTTGTTTAAGCACTTCCAATAAACCACTGTACATATCTGTAATCTCTTCATCAGAGGTGGCTTGATATTAAGGGAGGATCGCACATCGCGAAGGCAAGGATAATGTTTTACAGATACACAGATTCATTTGTGTAATCTGCATGGCCGAAAGGAAGATCTTAAATGCGACCTGAATATTTAATCCTTGTCTTGGGTTTGTCATCGCGATAATCTCAAAGATTGTTCTTTTCTTAGTGAAGCTGTTCATACACATTTGCATTCATTACACACATTTACACAATATCTCAATGTATCCAATTACATTCCTTGTAATAAATACTATTGCCTCACTTGTTAATCAAAATATACATTTGGATTTGAATGAATGAATGAATGAATGAATGAATATTGTACTGAACAGATATAAATGCAGCTCTTAAAACTGTTTGATTGAAGAAGAGAAAAGAAGCAAATAAGTTGAAAGCTCTAGAGCTCCTCCGGATATGGCATTTCACAACAATTAATTTTAAATACAGCAATGAACACCCATCAAATGATCATTTTCAGTATTTAACAGCCGTTTGAAGTGATTGTGAATCATTGATTAGAGAATGTGAGCAGCCCATGTGGATTGTGGGACAGTCGGTGGGCTCAAACCATAGCTCAGACTAAGAGTCGAACAAGGCTGGGCTCCAGTATCACTGAATATTCTTTAACCGGAAACAAGATCCTCCAGGCGCTGATGGAAGATCCTGTCCTTCGATCCCCAGCTGCACATCCAACCTTGAAAAAGCTTAATTTAGGCAGCAGGCAAAGGGGGATGAAAAATTATACTTTCAAGCAACTTTGTCATTATCACCTCACACATGTAAACAGGGGCCAATACACAGAGAGAGAGAAAACGATTGAACAAAACCACTAACATTGTTTATCCTATAGTCCAAATTCTTTGTCTTTGGGAATTTAAAAACTAATACAATGTCTTTTATTAAAAAAAAAACACTAATATTGATTATCTGTGTATATCTGTGCATATTTTTGTATATTCTTTGTATTGCATACTGTATAATTTTATGTTTGTACACTCAGACACAGAGACACACACACACACAGTGTGCAAAATATACACAGATGCCACATTATACAGTGCACAAAATATATACAGATACAACAATGCATCTCAGGGAAAGACTATCAGAACAAAAGTTAGCATGGCATTTGCAAATGATAGAAGTGTTAAAAGTGCTGGAATTCAGCAACATTTGTATTCAGTCGTTCTCAGTTTCATTCAATAGTTCCCATGTGTGTATTTACCGTCAAATATTTGAAATAATACAGAAAATATGGAAGCAAATCATTGCTAGAAGCAAGCAGTAATCTCACTTGGTAATCAAAATATGCCTTTGGCTTTCTTTTATTCGGGAGTGATTCTGTTCTCTCAGTACATGCAGTATATTCAGTGTCATGGAAAAGTGCCACTGGAGTTCAGTCAGCCTCGTTTTCTTTTTTTTTTTTTTTTTTTTTTTACATTTGACCCTCAAATAACTTCATCATGACCCACTTTAGGTAACTTTACCCACTTGCTTTGTTTAGGACTTTCTAATAGAGCGCAATGAAATTAGCCCGAATGTCAGCATGAGTGAAAACTCAAGAGCTCTGTATTATTACTGTGGCAAAAAGTGTTGCCTTATTTAAAAACAAACAAATAGTTTGGAGAGTTTTAGTATCAAATTATACCTTTATTTTCACAATTTTCCAGTTAAAAAAATAATTTCAGCCTTGTAAGTATATTCACAGAAAAGCAAGCCGATAGTATTCCGTGGCTGTTGGTAAGAGATAAACAATTTTTCAGAGTGCTTTGAAATTATGAGATTACAGTTAGGTCAAAAGTACTTCTTATACCCTACGTGAGAAGTGCAAATAGACTGTGGCGTCTGCCCACATGAGCATCTCTGCAGGCTCTTATAATCAGTGCTGTAAAGTGAGTTACAAGACACCAGTGAATAAACCCCCACTGCTGCTTCTGAATGAGCCTGTGGACTCTTAAACTTCCTTATTTAAGGGCTAATTTTACCGCTCTGCTCATCACCAGACATTTCACAGGCTGTAGAAACTATGGTGAGTTATATATTACATTGTTATGGCCAGACTGATAAAAATACTCTGTAAGAGACACCACAATCTCAGCTGACGCTCAAGCCTGCAGAGCTGTAAGATGAACTCCAGGTCGGGAAATCTGACCTCATAATGCGTTCATGAATGATGAAGCCCTGCATTACTTTTAAAAGACCTTAAGTTTGAAAGGGACTGTTTTCGTTTAGAATGAAATTAGATTAGCTTCCCTCATTCCCTCAAGTCTTTAGGCACAGCAGTGAGTTTCAAAATAGCGAGCTGTTTGGCAGCTATTTTCTAATTCTGCTGGAAAGGCCAGCTTACACCTGCGTGCACTTCTATGCTGGTCCAGGGCTGACTTGATGCTGGTCTAGCTGGTGCACCATTGTGTTTTACAGGAGTAAAGGTTAGATGGCAAACCTGGATGATTTCCAGCATCCAAAACACAGGGAGTAAAACTGATATTAGTATTCTGCTTAGCTAACACTCTGATAAACCCAACAGAAAAACACACAAATGGTACTACATGAACTCCATTTGTTTTGTGAAAGAAAATGCCAAATTTATTATAGGATATACTATATACTATAAGATTCAGGGAACATAAGGCTGAGGGAACAAAAACACTGTATTCTATACATAATACAGTTTGTTTGCATTCTGATCATACGTGTTCTGATCATTTTTTGGATAATTTGTTAAGATGTTATATCTGAATATTAAGATCCTGGTGAATTTTTCATATAGCTGTTTTTGAAAGTTACTGTGTTTGTTTTGTTATTAATCCCCCTAATTGTGCAGCCTCTATTTAAAAACATTATTTTGGACTCTAATGTGTGTCGCAATTATAGACTTACTTAAAAATTGCCTTTTCTCTCAAAATTGTTGGAGAAAGCAGTTCTCAGTCAGATGCAGTCTTTTTTAAATAGAAATTACCTCTGTAAAGTATTTCTGGGTTCAGGGAACATCACAGTACCGAATCTGTGCTTTTAAAGGTTCTTAATTGATGTTTTTTTTTTTTTTATTGTGGACTTTGGCAATGCTGCAGTTCTGGTGCTTTTGACACCATAGACCATAACATTCTTAGTGCACAGCTTGAGCGATTGGTAGGGTTTCAAGGTACTGTTTTAAAATGGTTTAAGTCCTATTTAACAAATAGAAGTTTTTCAGATGCCTAGGGTGAATTTATATAATCTTCAGCTCCTCTTACATGTGGGATTCCCCAAGGATCCATATTGGGTCCCATTTTGTTTTCATATTATATATCCTTCCAATTGGGTCTATTTTTTTTTTTTTTAAAAGACGGCATATCATTTCACTATTACATTGATGACACACAAATATATATATAAATATGCCAGTAAAGTACGAAAGTAGCTAATTAGGGCCTCTTCTTGAATGTTTTTAATGACCTGAAAACTTGGTTGAATGCAAATTGTTTTTCATATGAATGAATCTAAAACAGAGATTATTGAAGGTAAGTAAATCATGGGTAATTTTCATTTTTGGTTCAACTATCCATTTAAAGCAAAAACTAATTAAAAATGACATTTCCTTTAGTGCATTTAACATCTTAGATTACAGTCATCAGAATGTTATTTCTATGAAATAGATTGAGATATATGTATGTGTCAAAATGAGGGATTTTTGATGCCCACCAAGATGCCTGAAAATGCTGTCCAGGTAGGCCACTGATTGGATTTTGGAAGAGAGCTAATGATCTAAATGGAGTTGTATGTCAGTGTTCATCTTTGGCTGTCTCCTGCTTTACCAACATTCAATTAAACCCTGGGATCTGATGATTTGACACAGAAAACTGCAATGCGTCTTTTTCTGTATTTCCCTACCGCGAGGAACCCTTAACAGATGTTATTTCAAAGCCAAGATTTTTAATGCCAGGGAAGGAGGAGGAATTGGATTTAACCCAGATTATAGACACATAAGGGACACCACTGAGTGGAAACTTGCAAACTGTAAATTCACAAACACGAACAACACGGATCGTTAGACATGCAAAATTGCCTCTGATGTTGGCAGTGTTTACGTGTGTCAAGAGGAAGGGCTGAATCCATTCTTGACTGATTGATTTTGAATTGATTAGACTTACAATGACTCATGTGTATCTTAAAACTCACAAACAACATGGTGCCTTGTGATGCTCTGCAGAAACCCCACCACTACAGTTTGAGCGTTCACACAGAAAGTACTCTGCTGTTTTCCACTGATAAGTTTTACAATGCCACGTCTGCACCAGTGCACCGATATGTTTGCATTAAAGAGAAATTAACATTAAGAGTTGAGTTTAAAAATAAGCTGCTTTTCATACATCCCCTCTAAGACTAATGCAGCCAGACTAAGCCAACAGAGAATGTTCTCAGAATGTTCTGGGAAGGTTCTCTCAAAGTTATGAGCAAACCTTTTTCAGAAGCATTAATACAGATAAACGTTTAAAGTTAACTAGTGTTAATAATTTTCTGAAACATTTGTCATTGTCATTTAAAAATTATTCATGGGATATTTGTTCTGAAACATTGTAGTTGGACATTTAGATAATTTTTTTTTTTTTGTGTTTGTTTTAGAACATTCAGAGAACATTCAAAAGTAAAATTCTAACAATATTTGTAAATGATAAAACGGAATATACACCTTTTTGATGGAGAATACAAATCGTTCATTTATGGCAATTTGTTCTATGAGAGAATTAGTCTTAAGCCTATATGCTATATTTATATGTTTGACACATAATCAAATCATTTACAGAACTGTGTCATTCTTTAATGTGATTTTTCGCAGTCCATTAAAATGTGTTAAAGGGAAGCAAAAATAATTCCCGCAAGCTGAAGGTGTCTGAAATGACAGTCAAAACTGTGCTATTTTGGCCATTCAAGCTGATTAATAGCTATTTATATGCAATGATGCAATTATGTATGAATCAAAAACATATTTCCATGGCAGTACACACATTCGCTGGTGGGCAGTCTTTATTAGTTATTGTACATCATGGCCATCTTCATAGTCCTTGAAGGATACAAACAGATGCTGCTCAGTTAATCTGCCTTTCATGATTCTCACAAACGGAACTGCGTGGTGATGATGTGCAATCTTTGTGTGTTTGTTTTCTGTGGTTTGTTTACATGTAGAGTGAGGTGAAGCATATGAGCCGTGCAGAGCCTTGGCCACTTGCTGAGCGTGTGCTGAGGAGAGCTCAAGACTACAAATAAAGAAAAGCCTCGCTGATGACGGCCACATTATTAATGGATTTTCCGTTGGCATGGAGCTAATCTGCAGTGATTATTGCCCCCTAAAAGGTTCATTATTTTTGTAAGCAATTGATGCAAACAACTCACACAATTCCCTCTGAGAGTCCACCGGGTCCTTCCTCTTCTTTTCCTTACAGCTGCTTTACGCCAAGATAAACCAGACAAGCTTACCATGCTCATTATAAAAATCATGTCCACCTCAAAACTCTGAAAAAAAAAGGCTCTGCCCAGAGGAACATTTTTATTGCTTAGAGGTTGCTCCTTTATGGTTTAGAAGACCTTATGGTGAACTAATTATCTTTTATTTAAGTTTCAACTTAAATTTATTTTAACATGTTTTTGCATGCATAAAAACAGAGCCAGAAAAGGGCACTGTTGACATGGAGTAAGAGGGTGGTAAAACAATTATTGTGGAAAACACAGTTCAGATCATTTGGTTTTGGAGAATTTGATGAGAAATGTGCATATGGAAATATCTAAATTCAGCACGTTTGTTAATTATCATTTTTGTTAAATTAAGTTTATTATTCTTAACACACTGGAAAATATTAATTTAATTTAATTTAATTTAATTTAATTTAATTTAATTTAATTTAATTTAATTTAATTTAATTTAATTTAATTTAATTTAATTTAATTTAATTTAATTAAAAATTCTTAGGAAAAGACTTGAATACACATTTCCATTTATTCTAAGTGAAGTAATTCTAGGGAAAACAAACAAACAAGAAAACAAACAAACAAACAAATATTGAACTTTTCCTGTTGTATGGGTCAGTGTTGTATTAATTTTAATATTAATTTGAACTACTTAGGATATTGTTTTTACGAATATTTACGACTTACGATTTTATTATAATTGTAGTAATTTTGTTATTTGTTTTCTCTTTTTTGGTGTTTAATTTTTCCATTTATCTATATATATATATATATATATATATATATATATATATATATATATATATATATATATATATATATATATATATTTTTTTTTTTTTTTAAGTCATTTTAATAATCTAGCCATTGATTCATTTATTATTTTCTTTGGGTTCAGTGTTATTTTAATACTAACATTTATTATTATTATTATTATTATTTAAGTTCAGTTAATCAGTTTAAGTTGTTATTTCATGTGCTTTTCATTAGTTTTTTATATTTCTATTCAATTAATTTTATTTCAGTCTGAGACATTTGAGTACTTTAGTGCTCTGTGGATCAATGTTATTGTATTATTATTTATAGCTATAATATACAGTGTTTAGTAATATTTTAAATTGGCTATTTTAATTAAATTTTTTATTTTAGTTTAAGATGTAGAAATATAGAATTTCTGTGTTATTATTATTATTTTTAATATATCTATATATCTTTCATAATTTCAATTTAAATTTTCTTTTTTTTTTTTTTTTTTTTTTAGTACTTCACCTTAAACTTATTTATTTCAGTTACTTGCAAGGGCAACATTTCTCATTTTCTTTTTTTTTTTTTTTTTTTTTAGGTTTCTTTTTTTAGGTTTGAACTTTAAACTGGTCACCTCATACACACACTCCCATCAAACATCCTAATACTGAGTCTTAAAATAACAGCCGTTTCAGAGAAACATGAGCCACAGCTGCTCTGGCTGTTGTTCTTGTAGATATTACGAGGCCAGTGAGATTCAGCTGCAGCGGGGGGCCTCAATATGTCTTTCATTATTAATAAAGATGCGACTACAGTCCCTGCCTGACAGCCTTCAAGTCCCACACTTCCTTAATGTGCAGCCAGTGACAAGCCAAGAGCAGGAGAACCCACGCACACTCCAGCCCGGCTGTTGTCACACCAGCCCACCATAACCTGTAATTATTCATGCTGCCTAAGTGCTCCCTACCAGATATTGGGATCATTTGTTAGGTGAGTCTAGTTTCAGAGCTAGAAAAAGAAGGAGAGCAAGTAAAAAGAACGAGAGAGTGAAAGGGTATAATCCAAGCTACTGTAGTGAAAGCGCCAGCCATTGATTGATCTTAAATTATTACTTGAGATGTAAACCACAGAAGCAGATGGACTTAAAACATCTCATCTCTGGTGTTTTCTTAAACACGCCACTCAAGAGAGACCGGCCGGGGCAGAGGTCTTAATATTCCCACTTTAATTCTTCATCAGACAAACGTTGTCAGCAGGACAGGTTGGGGAAGAAAAAAACAATCTCTCAATGCTCAGTCACTCAAGACTCAGGGATGTGTTTTCTGCAGCAAATCCTGGGAAGGCATCATTCTAAATAATCAGAAGGAGGGAGCTTGAAGTATTTTACATTGTGCCAGACAAATTTAAATAAATAAAAAATTATGTATAACTTTCTAAATAATATATAAATAAGTAAACAAGTAAATACATTGTATTTTATTTATTTATTTATTTAGAAAGGTTCATTTTTTTATTAGGGGGTAAAACAACGATCAAAAGTTGTCTAATTATTCGAAATGCTCTGATTTTGTGGAGAAACATTCATTCTAAAACTTGTTATCTTAACTTATGAGTTAATATGTGAAGTAAATAAAATACTTTAATGTCTAATATCTAAATAATATCTCAATTTGGCAAGACTCCAGAGTAGCATCATTTAAACTAAAATGAATCACAAAATCCTAAAAGATTGGTTGATTGAATGAATGAATGAATGAATGAACATACATTTTTAATAAATAAATAAATACATGAGTAAAAATGGCTATTTAGTGATTTAATTCTAGAGAGATACACTGAAACTGATATTTTTAATTAACTTTCTTTTTAAGTAAATGCATTAAGTAAGTAAGTGCATAAATGTAATTTCCGATCAAATTTAATTAGATTTGGCAAGTTCAGTTTCACTGATTAAAGTGTAGCAGGAGACACATTTAAACTAAAAATAATAATAAAAAAATAAATAAAATAAATAAATAATTTATTACATTTCTTCATTAGATGTGGCAAGTTCAGATAAATTGGGCCTTGTACAGATTATTTGGTTTAAACTGAACTGTCATCATCCACCCACCCAAACTCATTTTCCCTCCCCCATAAAACAAAATGCCAAAGCTGCTTATTTCCAGCAAAAGCCACATGGTGATCAGTGGTCATCCAGTTCAGCTTCCATTTAGCTTTGTTCTCTGCCAATTTAACACTTTTCTCAAAAGTAATAATGCTCTCATGAAGCTATCTAAACACAGGCTCATCTTAAGCAACCAGTTTAACTTCCCTGCAAAACAAAACACTGCAATATAATATTAGTAAGTAATGCTTTTATTAATAGCAAGACATATAAATGTCCAAACATGTTTCAATGGAAATGAATGGAACAAGAGCATCGTAGACAGTGGTTCAGAACAACATTTGATGTTGATATATGCTTCTAATAAACATATTATTAGAAAACAGTTGCAGTGCTTAGTTGAAAAGTTGAACTGTTGGTTTAAGATAAGCCTGTGTTTAGATGGCTGTGCTAATTGTTTTGAGGGCACTTACATTTCGTTGGAGAAAAGTGTCAAATCGACTGAGAAAAATACTGTAATTATTATGAAAACATTGAAGTGTTTGTGCAGTGTTTTTGAGAAGATTATTCGCATGATTTGTAATTTTTTTATGAAATTAATGAAAACTTACAATCTGTTTAGGACCTTCACAAAGTGTTCAGATCACTTTGTAAGCTGTTTTGAGAACAGTGACTTGACTTTAGATAAATGTGTGAAATCGATAGAGAAAAAGTGTAATTGTGAAATTGTACAATGTCCCTAGACTCTCCTATTTCATACTTACTGTATATAAGACACGACTATGTCATTCAAGGCATCTTTTTCTGTCGTCCTGTCACCAAGTATGACACCAACACCCGCTAAAAATATAGGTACATGACACCCCTATTTTTCCAGTCCAAATAAACGTACCAGGTTCACCCTATGCACTTCAATTAATGTCTCAACAAGTCAGAGTCGAATCCCCTGTGTGAAATAACAGATTTGAAGGGGGATGTTATGGCCTCTCTGTGAGCTGAGTCAGTCTGTCAGAGCCACTGATGATGACGGAGTGACACGGCTGCAGGTCCCGAATAACACACAATCTTCCTCCATGTGCATTAAAGGGATAGTGCACCCCTTCCGAAACCTGTACGAGGCTTTCAAACATCAAAGAGAATCATGAATGTGGCCCATACAGCTTATGTATTGTTATATTTCAAATCATTTAAAGACATGTGATAGTTTTGTGTTAGGACTGAAATTGTGTAACCACGGAAAATCTCAAGCGAAAAAGTTCATGGTGCTTTTGTGTCCTTACTGAAGCTTGAAAGCCTCTTTATTTCATAATTGCATGAAAACCCTGTGCTCCATGAAAGATAGTCAGTCGTACAGGAATGACATGAGGGTGAGTAAAAGATGACAGCATTTATGTTTTTGAGTGAACTGTCACTTTGAGGAGGAAGAGCAGCAGCAAGCAAGCATTCATTTCAGCAGTTAACAGTGAGACACTTCCTCTCAGATGGGATGAGCTAAGTCTAAAGGACTTCCTCATGGCTGTCTCAAATGGATAATGCCTGGGTCCCGAAGAGCAGTCTGAAAATTTTGTGAAGGGGTTAAAAGAAGAAACTTAAACACATATATTGTGAAAGATGAGATCAGACATTTGCAGCTTACAAAAAATAAACTAAGTATTCACCTAATAATTCAACAATGCATTTTTAAGAACGCAAGAAATGTGTTTAAATACATACGTACATACAGAACATACCTTGTGTTGTTCCTTACTATTTAATGAAACCAGGACTATTAAACTCAAAGAATAAAATAATAAGCACCATTGCATTATTCCGTACAATTTATATGTTATATTCCATGTCTTCTGAAGCCTTTGGGGTCTGTTTGTTTGTTTGGGCTCGCACACTTCATTTTAAGGTCCAGTCCTCGCTATTAGCAAACCATTAACTGTGACGTTTGCCTCAAACTCAAAATTTGCTGCTTATTAGCAAGGTAGCTGTTAAGTTTAGCTTTTAGGATTAGGGATGTAGAATATGGTCATGCAGAATATATGTTTGTGTTCAGCCAATATGTTAATAATAGGCATGCTAATAAGCAACTAATAGTGAGAATTGTTCCCTGTACTAAAGTGTTACCATTCATTCATTCATTCATTCATTCATTCATTCATTCATTCATTCAACATATCCAGCAATGATACACTGACTTATCAAAAGTACCTGTTAAGGCTATATGCTATGTTACATGTTGATGTTACAAAACATAATGTTACATTATATTTTAAACAAACCTTGCTCTTTGTGTTTATACATTATCAATAAATTCTGATAAAACATTTCATAGTTTCCGCAGGATAACTGTTTTCAACTCTTATAATAGTAATAGTAATAATAATAATAATAATAATAATAATAATAATAATAATAATAATAATAATAATAATAATAAAATGTTTCTTTAGAAGTTAATTCAGCAAATTCAAATTATTTCTAAAGGATCATGTGACACTTGAGACTGGAATAAGGATACATTGCATCGCAGGAATAAATTATATTGTACTATATATTCAAATACAAAGCAAACAATATTACAATATGAGTGTTTTACTGTATTTTTTTAATCAAATAAATGCAGTCTTGGTGAGCATAAGACAATACTTTCAAAAGCAATAAAAAAATCTTACAGACCGCAAACTTTTAAATGTGATGAACAGACTGAAATTTAAATCATTTTTCAATGAAAATCTGTGCCTTTCAAATCAAATCTTTCCGTGAAGTATGGTTTAAATATCATCCCGATCCTCACACAAAACTATCATATGGCTTTATGATAGAATATAGTGCAAAATTGTGCTTTCATTGAGTTTATATCATTTGTGGAGTTTGAAAGACTCAGTCCACTCTCATTTTCAGTGTATAGAGAAAAAAAAAAGTGTCCAGGATATTTTAACAAAAAAATCATACAGGTTTAGAATGACACAAGGGTGAGAAAATTATGACAGAAATTTAATATTTTGGAGAACGATCCCTTCAAGTGTAATTCCAGTCCTTGTTAGCTGAAAAATTGCCTGAAGCGCAGTAATAGACTGATATGAGCTATAATCTCAACTATTGGCACTTGCACCACACCAGCGCACCGACACAGAGACTTCCAGTGTGTGTGGCCTAGCATCTGAAGGCATGATTGAAGGACTGCAGAGGCTGAAGATAATATGAATGCCGGTGAGCACTACCAATTGGCAGGAAGAGGAGGGCACCGGGATTCGACTGACAAAATCAGCCCAATGAGAAGAGCACGGCGTTAATGAGCCTTTTCATACCAAACCATGAGCAAGAACCCTGGGGAAACGGGGTAATTAACAGCCGTGCTGACGAAAAATTCGGATACTTTTCAGAGGCACTGGCTGTTTTCATTATCCAGCTCAAAACATGTTTTGCTGTTTTCGGGTTGATAATTCTCCGGCGCCAGGACAATAACAGGCCTCAGAGGTCGTCGAAACCTGCTGGATGTCATTATGAACTGTTATTTCGCCAGATCCGACGTAAAGGTCAAATGTACAGAGGCCAATTACGCCGAGCGCGACTGAACTGTGTCTATCAGTGGTAATTATAGAGGGACATTAAACAACGACTCGACAGTGGAAGTGAAGAAAACGTGTGTTCCTTCCTTTTAGACAAACTCCGCTTCATCGAGACATCGCTCGAATCACAAGAGTAGACATTGTGGCTCCGACTACAGATGACTTCCTGGTTTGAAAAGAAACGTAATGGTTCTCTTTTATCATTTCAGTACCATGTTATCTTTGCCTAATGTCTGCTGAAAATGACCGTCATTCAATCAAAAGTGCAGGCATTTCAAAAGGTTGCACAGAAAAGGGGGACGTCGGAAAGAAGGCTATTACCCACATAGGCGGATGAGTTCTGATGGGCATGTTGATACGGCGAAGTAGCGGAATTTGTGTGCGAAGAAAGTGAATAAAATGCCAGTCAAGCCAGCAAATGTCATCCGGAAAAATGGGACAGATCAGAGCTATAAAAACCTTTGCAAGACCAATTAAAGATAAATTCGACAAAGATTGATAGGGGAAGCGTTGGGTTATCAGGGCACTTTCATTTTGGAGCAATTAGCGGCCGGGCTGACGAGGCAGCCTCACGATCGCAGAGGAGCGAAAGAAGACCAGAGATGAGAAGCACGACATCATTTTGCTGGAATCAATACACGTGACCTTTGCAGCCTGAAAGATCATTGGTTTTTTTTTGCCCGAGTACTTGATAGAATTACAGTGAACACGAGTCACAGACAGCAGGATGAACTGTGACCTTCTGGGCCAGATGCCCGTCATGACCCACCATGCTCTCGTCCGAGGTCCATGCCATGTGACGCATAGTCTCTCCGAATTCACAGACATAACTCAATGCCACGGGTGACCTTTCTGAAGCCTTGGTGGAAAAATTGACCCATAGATTCCGTTGATCAGTTTTCCTTTCTCTTGCATTCATAAAATTCCAGCGTGATTGTTTTGTAACAAAAGGTGCATTCAGAGGGAACGGCGATAGAAGGCAGGATACGCTTCCATGTAGAGAATCTCACAGATTGCATCATGAAAAAAGCACTTAACGTTGGAAGTGATGCCAGTTCAATGCTGGTTGAGTGGGGATGGGACTCAGGAGAACAAAGGATGAGACAAACAAACAATATCATCAAATATGGATGATTGTCTTTCCCTCCCAAAACGCCGCATTTGACCATGTAAATGGTTGCTTTTTTATTGTAATCCGGTGAGACTCTTAGAATATGCAGTTAAAAACGATGCAATAAAGAGTCAGATATAACCCGCAAAGGTCCAAAGCTACTGTCAGCTGAATATTACTGCACACAGATTCACCATCCTGCAGCTACTTCCAACAGTGCACTGAAGGAGAACGGTTTTTATATAAATATAATAGAAGAAACATTTACAGTACATATGGCTACATTAGAAATAACAATATAGAATACATAAAATAAAAGGGTACTATTTTATTTGTCTATTTTATAATTTTTAAGGGGCACCATGTGGCAGCCCCAGGCTCTGTAGGCGGTGTATGGCATGATCAAAGAAAACCAAACATTTTTCAACAACTTCTTTTATTTTAGGGTGTAGGGTTGGCATGAGGATTCAGCTCTAAATCTCAATCTAATATATAATTTGCACTTGCACTTGACAGCTAGTGATCTGCATGCATTTTTGTTGTATGGAAAAAGCAGATTTGACATGTAAATAATAACATGATTCTGTATGCTAACTCTTTTTAAGTTTTGAATGTGATGTGGGTGGGTAGATGATCACTTTTAGACATGTTAATGGGTGATTTCTGTCACAGAAAACATGTATTTTCTTAAATTAATTATGTACTTACTATGACTTATAAATAAAGAAATATAAACATTTATGGGATATAAAAATTATACATAATTATAGATACATATAAACACTATAATTTAAAACACTGGAGTTGGAAATATATTTGAATGTTTTTGTAATGTTTTAATGTTTATATATATATATATATATATATATATATATACATTAGGCAGTTTTATATTTGGCAGTTTTATATTTGAATTTGTTTAAAAAAAATGGTCAAACTTTATTTTAGGCTCCAATTCTCACTATTAACTAACCATTAACTATGACTTTTGCCTCAATTAACTCCTTATTTGCTGCTTATAAATAGTTTATAAGGTAGTTGTTAAGTTTAGGGTATTGGGTAGGATTATGGATGTCATACATTATATGTACTTTATAAGCACTAATAAACAGCCAATATGTTAATAATAAACATGCTAATAAGCAACTAGTTATTAGTGTGAATTGGACCCTATACTAAAGTGTTACCAGCAAAATGTTCAACAAAGATTTCTATTTCAAATAAATGCTGTCCTTTTGAACTTTCTATTCAGCTAAAAATGTGAAAGATTAATTATATTTTCAGCATTAGCAATATTAAATGTTTGTTGAGCAGCAAATCAGCACAGATTGACTTTCTGCATGATCAAGTGATCTGAAATTTGAGAATAATTTTTTTTTTTTTTGGTAACACTTTAGTATAGGGTCCAATTCACACTAATAACTAGTGATTTGCTGCTCAACAAACATATAATATTGCTAATGCTGAAAATATACTTAATTTTTCAGAATTTTAGCTGAACAGAAAGTTCTAATGGACAGCATTTATATAAAATATCAATCTTTGTGGAACATTTTGCTTTGATGAGAGAAAAAATTTTGAACACAAGAACATTGGAAGTGTGATCACGTGTGATCATCGTGTATATATGAACATGATGAATAGTATTACTACACATTTTATGCTAATAAATACAAAACCTTTGCATTCTGAGCACACCACATACCCCAAACCCCTCACGCCGACAAACCACATATTCAGTAGATTCAAAAACTCTCATATTAGCTCAGTTATTTAAGAAGCCACATCATGGAGGTCTGAAATAAAATTCTCCTGCTTTGCACAAGTAAATGCTTGAATGGTTAATCAATTACCGTTGCTTAAAATCTGATTCACTCTGCATAATGCCCAAACAGCCGGGCCACCTCTCACACTACCGGCCTTGGCAATGCCAACTCTTTAATTTTAGTTACTTAAATGTACGCCGCGCTGTAGTTTAAACTTGGGCTGGACCTGCTTCAATTATACAATGCAATAGAAAATAAACCGATTTAGATCAGTGTTTCTCAATCCTGCCCCTGGGAGCCCCCCAGCTCTGCACATTTTAGGTGTCTCAGCCAATCTGAATTCGGGTCTTGGAGCTTCTACTAATGAGCTGATGACTTGAATCAGGTGCTTAGATGAGGGACACATCCCTACAGCACAGTGCTAGAAGGCTCCCGAGAGCAGGATTGAGAAATATGGAATTCTACACCACTGATGTATCAAAACAATCTTCCAAATCAAACTTTTGTTCTATTTTTGCCCCCTTTTAAATCCATTTTTGGGAAGTGTGATATCATGTCCTATTCTCCCTAAAGTAAACAACATGTTTCTATCATTCTCACCCACTAATTTCCCAACTAAGACGGCATATTTTCATATGACATCACACAGTAACTCCCAGGTGGAAATCAGTCTCGTTCTTTTCATCTTTGGAAGGAGCTTCCACCCCACCACAATCCTGCTTTCAGACGCTGTCTGAAGTATGCAGAGCCGTGGCGCTTATTTACTTCTCGCAGCCATCATCTTCATGTCAAAACTACTTTTAAACTCTTATCACTTAACCTGCGGGAAGAGGAATGAAACGGTACGGTAAAATGAAAAATGTGCTTCATAATGATAGTGGCATTGGGGGTGATGAAAGGCGGAGCGGCACAATGACAAGTGCAGGCCGGCATCAACGAATATCTGAAAAGCACAATATAGGCATATTATTTCATGTCTCATTCCGTGTCTCATATTGAGCCCGAATGACAGACCTATGTGGGAGACATGTTTGCAGCAAACGTTCATCGGCTCGCAGTGGTTTCCACGGTAACGATGAGGGAGGCAGATATCAGAGGATCCTCGGCACTGGCACAAATCGCGGCTGCTATATTGGAGTAACTTAATAAAGGGGAGTGACACATGACCAGGAAATCCATGCGAAAACACAATGAAGTCTTCAGACGATCAATAGTCACAATTTGTCCAAACGGCGAAGCATTGTCAAGCACACCAAGTGTCAGTCAGGTGACTTAATTTCTGCATTCGTATCCCCAGTACGACTGATTACAGTGGCATTGTTCTCCAATTTCAACGTGGCAATTTAGAGGCTGTAGCAATGAATGCTGACAAAAGCTTCTCATTAGAGACCTTTGACGCAGACGGGGATGGGAGAAAGTGAATTCTCTGGGCTTCTAACCAAATCAAAAATCACCGAAACCCGAACCGGGCAAATCAAATTGCCTGGGGCCAAAACAGATTCTGGCTCTGCTATAAAACAGCAACAGCAACAACAAGATCAGATACCGCAAACACCGGCACACACACTGCACAAAAAAAACAGCTGCAGATTTCAGATGCCTTCACCTGGTCGGAAAGAATGGAGGTGAATGGATTTCACCATAATATTATTATGACTAACTGCAGCACAAGCTACGACCACATTGTTGTTTTTCAAACGCGTCTCTCGGCCTTGAATATTAATGGGATTTTATATGTGAATTTTTACTTGCTAATTGTTGCCGTCTCATAAATAGAGCATCTGGCTGTTTATGCTTTAAGGAGAGCAACGAATGTAAATGAGATTACTTATCTCCTCTGCCTCGTTTGGATGTTTTATCTGGGCTACAACAAACCAAATGACTAATGTGTCAAAAGGCAAAACGCTTACAGGAATTGAGGAGCACTTTTTTTGACAAGCGCTCCTCTGTTTTCACACATGGCTGATAGCAGGCTGGGAGCAGAGGGCGTGTTGAAGACGCTGTCCCCGTCGGCTCTGCTCTGATTGGCCACAAAGGGTTGGCAGCAGGGGAGTGTAATGTCTGTATGAGCTTTGTAAATAAATAACGCAAGTTGGGGCCTAATTAGCCCAGCATGTAATATGGGTTTGTTTTGCTTATTTTGCCAAGCTGATGCTGGCTGAGAGATAACTGATTATTTGTGGTTTCTTTTTTCCTCATTGTACTGCACGCTCACACCAACAACAACAGGAAAGAGAAGTCAAGAGCTTCTGGATTGTTTGCATATTCTCTTGTGAAGATTCAGTGTCAAAAAAAAAAAAAAACAAAAAAAAAAAGGAAAATGAAGGATGCTAATGTTTTTTAATTCAAATCATTTTACTCCAGTAAATGACTTGACCCGAGTTGCTATGATAAAAACTGCCATCTTTTTAACAAATCTTGAGTTAAATAAAGTAGTTAAATAAAGTAAAATCAAAAAGAGTTCTGGAGTGTATGACTTTAAGAAGTGACAGTTAATCTTAAACCAGTTTCTTTTTTTTGTTTGTTTGTTTGTTTTTACATGTTTTTTTTTGCTGGCCTTTAGGCACTTTTTAGCTTGTCAGGCTGGGAGGCTATCATTAAAGGTGCAGTCACATTTACAGTTGTCTGACAAAATTTTAGGGGGCAAAATCCAGGCATTTGAATCCACGCAATCTAGAATTTCGGGTAAAGGCAGATTTCATGCGACCCTGGACCACAAAACCAGTCATAAAGGTAATTTTAAAGACTTATACATCACCTGGAAGCTGAAAATAAGCTTTAATGAATAAGCTTTCCATTGATGTGTGGTTTATTAGAATGGGAAAATATTTGGCCGAGATACAACTATTTGAATATCTGGAATTGGAGGGTGCAAATGAAGTTCTTAGCAATGCATATAACTAATAATAATAATGAATTTTTTTTGTTATATTTACGGTAGTAAATTTACAAAATATCTTCTTGGAACATGATCTTTACTCAATATCCTAATATTAATTTTGACCCATACAAGGTTTTTTTTTTTTTTTTTTTTTTTTTGGCTATTGCTATTTACCCCAGCGACTTAAGATTGATTTTGTAGTGAACAATGCAAATGAAAAATTAAATGAGCAAACAGTCGCAATAACTTTAATTAAGGCTTTGCCATTTCATCAGAATATAAAATCTTATGATACTTAATCTGTCAGTTTTTAAGGTTAACTGATCTAATTTTGTGTCTCTGGAAAATAATGATCTGTGACATTGCATTACATTGAAAATGAAAGTTTTTGTGTCTGTGTGTTAATGAGAACTGGCACATTAGGCCCCAAGTGGCATGTTGTTATTTAATACCTATTTTAATTCATTGGGTTATTATTTGATAATTCCAGGAGCTGGATTTTAGAAATCTTTGATATACTGTATTTATTAGTTAAAACCCAAGCTAACTGAGTGAAATCATTTAACTTCAGTTCAATTCACAGTGTTGCAAAATATTCAGTAAAATAATTATTTCAATTGAACACACCATTGCCTCATTATCCTACACATACTAAACCTACATCTAACTAAGTTACAATTTAAAAGTAAATGCACATTGCTCTTAATGGGGACATCGTCTCTTATCTTCCCCTATATTGTATAAGAATAGCTGCACTGAAATGCTTTTACTGTGTTCCTTAAACCTAAGAGTAAACCACAGAACTGCAATCAAGTAAATTATTTACTTGAGCTATGCATCATTTTTTACAGTGCCCTGCGATTCCTGGAATGCACGAATTGGTCTTCTTAGAAAGCTGAGATTTAGTCTCAATAGTGACTATCAAAGAGAAACAAAAAATGAGAAAGAGGAAAGTCATTTACTAAAATAGAATAGTAATTTGGTGTGTATGGGTCAAATGGCCTTTTTTCATCTTGTGTCTTAACAGTAGGACCTCTATGTTTATTTATTCCTTTTATTATGGCAAACTGAATGCAAGGATTACTTAAGGGTAATCTTTTATCAGCAGTGTGGCCAAGGATTATAGCAAGTTCAACATTCAGTAGAGCTGGTTATTGCTCATATTTTTGCTACAGAATCCAACTGGAATGGCTGTAATCCTCTTTAGAAACCATGTTTGTGAGGTTTAAACCATGGATCCATGATCATTGGCAGCCATATTAGATAATAGGACACTCTCCTGTCATGAAAATCGTCGTCCGGTCAGGATTTTTCTTTTTTCAGGTGGATTTTAAAACTTCCTCTCATTGGGTTGCTATCATGTCTACACTGACTGCTCCTGTTTCACTGAAGGAATTGAATTCAGCTCACATAGCGCTGTGCAGATCTGCCTGCACTGCACTTTCTATTGGAGCGCTTTACTCTAATTGCAAAGCAAAAAACAAAAGAATCAACACTTTAGCGGTTATGTCAATGATATACAGAAAAAAACGATAGCTGTCAAATAGCATTCAGCTTGCCGTGATAAATCTTCGTCACAGATAAAGCGAAATTAAAAATAAAAACCACCCATCGACAATGAGGCAGTAAACATCCATCACAGCAGCAGCAACATCTGGAGTTGGCAGGTCTGTACAGAGTTCTACATGTCCCATTAATCCCTTCAAATTCCCCCAAATTCTGGGTATTTGGGAGAATAATATAGAGTTTCATGAGCACTTTGATATTTTAGAGCATGTTTGTACGGCTATAACAGGGAGTCATGGCCAATGAAGGATTGCAACCGTTTGCATTCCTGTTCAAGAGATTTGGTTTTGGATCGTAGGGGCATGTTGCTATTAAATTTAAGAGACTATAAAATAATCCCTAGCAATATTTGTTGCAATTGCAGTTGTAAATGTAATAGAGTGTGACATTTACTTTTGTTGAAAGAAAATATTTTCTCTAAGAGAAATTGTCTAACACATTTTTACTGACATATTATTATTATTATTATTATTAATATTATTATTATTATTATTATTATTAATATGGAGCGAACAGCCCCAGATGGTGTGTGGATCAATACTTTCCATGCTCCGTGTTGCATCAGAAAACACAGACACCAAAATATCAGGTTATCCAGCAAAAAGAAACAGGAAAAAGATACTAGCTTCTTGAAATTTCCATCTATCTGCACACGTAAACCATTAATTGATCACATACATGGTAATATGGAGTTTAAAGCATCAAAAAACACATAATAGAAACACATAAAAAAGGGAAAAGAGAGGGGGAAAAAGCTGATTTGAAAATATATTTTGAAGACAGAAATATTGGAGTATGTGAATTACTGTTTTCCAATATTATAACATGGCAACTCTGTATTCAAATAAAATTATTAGAACACAAAAATTATCTCAAATATTGTTCCAAATATTATTGTTCCAAATATTCAAACACAAAGTTGTCAGAGCAGTTTCATATGAACAACGTTGATGATTTAAGGTGTTTGAGCTCCCAGCATGCATTGCAACATGCATAATTAGGTTTTATAATCAGATAATAACTCCCCTAGCAAAAACATGAAATATTTCAAATACATTCCTTTCATACTAAGTATAGTTCAAATCTATTAAAGGTGGGGTAAGCGATTTTCCGAAATGCTTTAGAAAGCTAATTCAGGCTGACTAGCAAACTTGTAGCCCATAAGGGGTGAAAGGGGCGTGTCTACTCATTATGTGGAGTAGAGAGCATTCAGTGCACAGGAAGGACATTAGCCGAGCCAAGCGACAGAAAGATAGAGAAGGCGGATAAAAAAAAAAGAAGAAAATGTCTGTGAAACAAAAGAAGGCTTAAGGCAGTAAGGCAAGAAGTAGGAACCATGTAAATTTCAGATCAGCTTTCCAGTGCTGGAGAGAACTCAAGGAGCGGAAGGCCTGCGACCAGACATGAGGTTGCTTTGTTTCCTCTTGATAGGTGAATAACACTGTTTCTGCGCCGCAACAGCTAAAGTCTTTCTAGTGCACTGGACAGAGCAACCACTGAAAGTCATTTGAAATTTGTGTCAATTTCCTGTCAGGAAATTGTCAGGAAATTGTCATGTCCTGTCGCACCACATCCAGTGTAGACCATAGATATGTATATACTTCTATGATGTAGACAGTGTCACTGATTATGACACTGAATATGAATATGAGTTCTTGAGTTGCCGCGCTACTCGCATCTGTTGTAGACACAGTGCAACATTGGTTTTGTTTTGCTTTACAGAACTAATCATTGCCTGGGTTGCATACCTATGTGTGGGGCGGAGCTATCAAAATAGTGGCAAGACCTTTTTGGGGCAGGAGCGCGTTTGTTTTGGTGATTTTTTACCCCACCTTTAACATGTTTACTGGCATATCGCTCTAGACTTACTGATATAGAAATTATAATGAAACTGTTCTGGTGTACTACTTGTGCACAATGCACATTTCTTAATATTAAGCCTAAAATCTGTTTTAATGTCACTATTCATAAGGATTGCATGATACAAGATATTTAAAGTGTACCCAGAATTAACTTGCAATAGTTTCAAACATACTTCAGTATATCTTTAGTTGGACTTCATCACTATTTCCACACAAATAAAGTGCTTTAAGCACAAATTTAGCAATTTTTAGGTATACCTGTTTAGTATGCTAAAAGTACAGTTGCAGGGTATTTTTTATTAAAGACATAAATATGTAAATGTATTTACTTAGCATGAGATAAAGTTATTTTGTATACATTTTAGTATATTTATTTTTTACTAGTGAATACAATGAAAATGCATTTTACAGTTAATAATAACATAATTTGCTATCAAACATGTTAAAAAATGCATTGTATTTTGTACAAAATAAACAAGAGTTGCACAATAACAATCATATCAGCAAATCAAAACAGCTTGTTAGAAATGCACGGTTATTCAAAAGGGGCAACTCGGTTTTCTACAGAACTCAGATACTTCTACACTGCAGTTCTCAGCTGTTAGATATAGTTGTATGCTGGCCAAGAAAACCTTGAATGCATAGACTGCAATTATGCATGTCTGCCTATGTATCTGTAAAGACTACCAACAAAACCAGATCAACAGCCCTGCCATCAATAGAGTGAAAGCAGATGTCTTTAAAGAAACACACACATTCTGCAGTAATTATTTGATTTGAGCATTAAACTCTATAATTATTATTAAAAGGTATGACAAGAAAAACACAGAGTACCTAATTGAGCGTGATGAGTGTCCTCAGTCTAAATGAGGTATGACTAAATGTCTCCTTGGATATATAAAAGCCGCATTTGCCGAACCTCAGAAGATAAAAAGCATGACGTTGTGCAGTACATTTCTGGAGGATGCAGGGCCGCGTTGCCGCGTGCCAGTTACATAAACACAGTAATCAGTAACAAGGGGGTGCCAAAAGAAAATCTATGATGCTTTGACATACTGTGACTAAAATGGATATCCTAAATGAGGTGAGTGTTTCACAAGCTCATCTTCTTCATCACCACAAATAAAGGCTGATATTTGATTTCAGCAAGTCAATTCCAAATCACACGGGATCAATCGAGACTAACAGGCAAATGAGAACCCATTTGTAAGTCATTCAAAGCTCCTCGCCACCTGAATTTCTCGAGAATAAGGGACGAATCCCTGCAAAAACTGTCTTCGCTGTGCTCTCTATTTCATGGCAACAAAAGAAAGCAAAAATAGACACGGTGATCAAAGGCACATCTGGAACTGGCATCGGGAGATAGAAATCAACATCGCGTGATAAAGAAAGGAGGAAAAAAGACAGTCATTTTGTTGTTTGTAAAAGCACAGCGCACTCTGGAACACGTCTCATGTAACACATGGATGCTCTACATCACCTGGGGGTCACTGATGCTCGCGCCGCTTTGGCTTCACACCGGGGTCCATCAATGTTCAAATCCTGCCCAGTTTGTAGGCAGAATGGCAGAGAGAGAGAGAGAGAGAGAGAGAGAGAGAGAGAGAGAGAGAGAGATAGACAAGTGGATGGTGATTTTTTGACATCTCAGGAGAGAGACGGTGAGAAAGTGGAATTCAGACAGAGAAGGTGGTCAAACGGAGTCCATCCCTCCGCCCATCCGCTTTCCAAGCTTTAAAGTAGGTCACACATTTCGCCACACTTTGTGCTGAGAAATCTAACAAAATCAGCATGCAACGTCCCCTCTGCCGTTAAAAGCAGAGCATGACGATGGCTTTAAAAATTAATGGAAATGCACAGTTCTCTGAATGCCAATTAAACCTCCAGAGGTCTGTCCTCAGAGACCCTCAACACAATGAAATACACAAAACGATTCTGAATAAAACAGATATGCATTATATCAAAACACTTAGATGTGTTGCATTAGTTACCTCCAGCTTCAGTGCATAGCAAATCTGGTTACATTAAAGTTCTTGGATCAATTTTTTATTTATTTTCCCCTAAGGTCCACTTATAAAATGTTACCATACTCTTTCCACCCCCTCTGTGACCCTTACAAATTAAATTGCAATTTTTTTTGCCGATGTGCCTATAAGACTTTGATGTAAACACTCTCTTTGCATGTGAAATGAGATGTGGAAGGGCTTTGCTGAACTTACAAGCTGCAGGGTTTCTGTGGAGTCCAACGTAATATGTAACTACTCCATCCTTTTGTAACAGGTCTGAATGACACTGTGACAAATCCACAAAATGATCTGCCATAAAATGAACCACAGAAACGGTTTAGATAAGACTGAAGCGATCAGAGATCTTGGCAGAAATAAATGTCAGACACTTGCTTCTGAGGTGCAACACACAACAGGAATTTAGCCATGTTTTACTCTGACTTAGACTTGTAAGTCAGACTAATAGCATCTTCCTTTAAGTAATTAAACCCATGACCTTAGCATTTACAGCACTATCCTCTACTCTTTGAGCTGCAGGAACATTTTGTTTACAGAATGTTGGCTCATGTGACTAGACAGGTTTTCTGATCACTGACTTTGTGTAAATGTGTTAACATTCATTTGTATTAATTTGGGTGACTATACACTATGCTCTCTTTTTCCCAGACACGTGCTGGCTGGGATTCCTAAATTGCCTAAAATGTCAGGGTTTTGGCTTTGTTTGATGTGCTTTCCACAGTCCTCATTTAAGTATTTGCATTGCATTAACGGTTTTCTGAAGATCCCATCTTCTCACATACCACGTTTGGTTGATTACGCACTATGCCAGCATGCTATTTGTCAAACATATATATATATATATATATATACACAGTACAGACCAAAAGCTTGGAAACACCTTCTCATTCAAAGAGTTATCTTTATTTCCATGGCTATAAAAATTATAGAGTCACACCGAAGGCATCAAGGGCTATTTGACCAAGAAGGAGAGTGATGGGGTGCTGCCTCCAGAGTCACCGGACCTGAACCCAATCGAGATGGTTTAGGGGTGAGCTGGACCGCAGACAGAAGGCAAAAGGGCCAACAAGTGCTAAGCATCTCTCGGGGAACTCCTTCAAGACTGTTGGAAGACCATTTCAGGTGACTACCTCTTGAAGCTCATCAAGAGAATGCCAAGAGTGTGCAAAGCAGTAATCAAAGCAAAATGTGGCTACTTTGAAGAACCTATAATATGACATATTTTCAGTTGTTTCACATTTTTATGTATATAATTCCATATATAATTCCACATGTGATAATTTATAGTTTTAATGCCTTCAGTGTGAATCTACAATTTTCATAGTCATGAAAATAAAGAAAACTCTTTGAATGAGAAGGTGTGTCCAAACTTTTGGTCTGTACTGTACTGTACTGTGTGTATATATATATATATATATATCACACACACATATATATAAAATGTTTTATGTAATTAATACATTTGCTTTAATTGAACGTTTTAACACTTAGTCCATACCAGTGTGACACAGAAGTTAATCGAGAAGCCAGTCTCACAGAGAGACTGGGTTTAAGCTGTAATTGAGAGCCAGAGCTCTGTTGTGTTTGTCATGCCAATCACAGCCATCTGCTGGGAGCTGGCTGGGAGGGACACCCATTACTGCAGACACTTGTGCAAATCACAAAGTGCTCTGCAATCCAGCTGAGCGCCACCGGAGAATGAACAGAGCGTGGCAACTGTTTAGCTGGGTAGTGCAACACAAAATCACAGCAATACAACACACAGGTGTCATAGAACATTTTCCAAACGCTCATGAACAAGTTCTGAAAGCGTCTGTCGACTGTCGCCAAAAATCTTCTTTCGTAAAACATTTGCGGAAACATGGAGGACCTGTGTGTCTATTTTTGTATTTGCAGCAGATGCAGGAATATGACAGATTTGTATGTGTGTATGTGTATAGCCTGCCTAGGTGTTGCTATTGGAGCGCCAGCGTCTCATCAAACTTGGTCTCATCATTATCTGAAGTCTCACACCCTAACGATCCAACCCATTCTCACTCCAAAGGCGTCAAAAATCGAAGCATGGTCAAGCGCCCCTAGCGTCACTTTTATGACGCCAAATGTGCCTCTCGGCGTCGACTATCGAAGCACTACGACCTTCATTGCTTTCAGTGGGAAACTTTTGGCGTCAGAATTCGACACGAGGACATGAGATGTTTATCGCTATGAAATCACGTTCAAGAAGTCTCATTCAGCACACATCGCGCGATACTTGCTATCAGTTCCACAGTTTGGGTGAGTAGTCGTATATACGCTCTTTTAATGCCTTTTATCAAATGTATTCTGTCTTCTTTATTAATCAGATTAGTGCCATATGTTTAATCGCTGTATTATATCGGTCATCCGCGGCTGTCTTTGAGTTTCATTGCGTTTAAATAAATGAACACAGCTGCTAATTAGTGTGATTAAACTCTATCTGTCACGTGACGTGCCATAGACCTTCGATCCGTTTTATATTATTATTAATTTCAGGATCAATGATGTAAGTTGTATTTGTAGTAAAATCATGGTAATCACGACACAATAGTAATAAATGAAATGTGAAGTTAAAACACAGTAAATGGGACATTAGTAACTGTAACTGTAGTTTTACTATGATATATTAATAATCAATACAACAATACAATAATCACCAAACCAGCTATGTTTGTATCACTGTAATGTTAGTGTTTTTATGTGCTTTTATATGACAGATATCACAGTAATCATGTGTTCTGTACCATGCTTTTAATACCTTTTAATGTGAATCCAAAAAAAAAAAAAAAAATCAAATTAAAAATAAATAATAAAACATGTATTTTTCCATCTTGCAGTTCATTCATATCAGTTTATATATATATATATATATATATATATATATATATATATATATATATATATTTATTTATATATATATATATATAAATATTTTGCTCACAGATCATTATTAACATTCTGTATATAATTCAATTTTATTTTCTCTCCCCTTTTTTATTATTTTTATTTTTAGCTGAAAAGACGTAAAGGCAGTCAGCCCAGTGGTGTTTCTGGAGAGGGATTCCTTCAGAAATGGAGAAGACAGAAAGCTGCGGAGGCAGATATTTGCAGCAGTAAGTCTGTGATAGTTTGTCTCTTTTATCAAAAATTCCTGCTGTTATAATTTGTACAGCATTTGTTGTTTCTTAAACTGTTGCACTGTCCAAATACCCACACTTGCCATCTTTTCACTTGACCACTTGATTACTTATTTGAAGTCTTTCCTGTATTTGGCCTAGTGTTCGAGTGAGCATGATGACCACGAGTGTGTGTCGAACTTTTCATGACCTGATGACTGTGTTTCCCAATCCTGATCCTGGAGAACCCCAGCACTGCACGGTTTTGGTGTCTCTCTTATCTGCCTTGGAGTCTTCACTGATGAGCTGATGAGTTGAATCAGGTGTGTTTGATCAGGGAGACATCTCAAATGTGCAGTGTTGGGGTTCTCCAGGACCAGGATTGGGAGCCACTGCCTTATGGGACACTTATGTGTTTAAAGAGATTTTTAATATCTAATTATCAATATTTCACATACTGTACATTGGACAGCTTTCCATGACCTCTTGTGAGATCTCGGCAAAAAGTCTGACGATTTATTCCAAAACATGATGCATGATGGGATACACTAAGCTTTGTATAGCGCTCCAGAGCAGTATTGGAGAGGTTTAGTGTGTGTTAAGGACGCTGTGCTTTGGCATTATTAAGACCGGGGACAGTCTTGTGCACACACTGTCACGTACACACACTCTCAAGTGGCCAAGACTGCAAGTGTGGGTATCTGGACAGGGTCAAAGTCTTAAAAATGATCCCTAAACACATCACAGTCTTAATAATCCAGTTTAACACTTGTATGATATTGTACAAGCCCCAGGACTGTCTCATCTGACACTATCAAAGAATTCATATGACTATAGCTTGTTATTAATTACTTGCTTTCAATAATGGATTCATTTAACATTTAATTATACAGCATCTTTACAGAGGTGTAATGTACAAGCTGCACGTAATTAATAATATGTCCTTCCTTCTGTCTTACAGGATTTTTTCCAGATAATGCTGTTCTTCTTTTTCAGGTCTAAAATATCGAGCTCAACAGCTATTTTAAGAGCCAACCCTCACAAACCTTCCTAAAACCTAAAAGAGCTATTACTGAGTCTCAGCGAATCTTGCCATGATCAGCTCTTCCCAGGTACATTTGTTTACTCCAAAAATGCTCTGGTCTGAATCTTACTTTAAATTAACTTAATTATGTTTAATGAGCAATATTAATTGCACAGAGAGTAAGTAGAGATTATCTTGTTTCACAGAAGAGAAGGAAGACCAAGGATATGATTTGCTCAGGATGAGGAATGAAGATGGCCATCTTGAGCTCAAACAAACAGAAGTCCTCTGGTATGTGTGTGTTGAAGCAATGTTATACAACATTTTATGATGATCTCTCACAGAACTGGTCATGTCAGCCTTGATTTCGTTTTATACTATTACAATCACAGCATGTTAGCAAAGTGTGACTGGACATTTTTAATATTATGTTTTTAAAAACACACCACCTGTTTTATTAGCAGACAAGTGTCATGAAATTGGTTTAGTTGATATAAACACCAATTGACATTATTTCATTGTTTTGTAAATGTTATGTTATTAATTGTGAATTGATAGTTGATTGGTTTGAAGCCAGGCCTTACACTGCACAGACTAAAACACATTTGTGAGAGAAGTCAGGAACTTTGGAGAAAGATTCTAGAGGAAAAAAACACATTTACTGCAACAACAGATGAATTCTAGAGTCTCTGAGAACTACACATGCTAATGTCTCATGAGCAAGACCTTTGCTTCTGTAACTTTTTCTTAATTCTTGCAGAATGACATATTTATTGCAGTATTTTTATTTGTACAGATGATCTCATCAGCCAAATGAGGGGTTTTGACCAAGTGATGCTCTTGAAAGGAGTGAAAGAAGAGGATGTGGTAAATTGTCTTCAGAGAAAAGCTTCTCAAAAGATCTTAAAACAGCTTGAAGAATGGTAAGTGTACAGTACTACAAGGGTCATAGTTACTCACCCTGCTAAAACCACACAGAACATAAGCTGCGCTCTCTGTCCATTAAACAACTTCTTCTGCATTGTTTGTTTCACTTTGACCAGGTCTGGGATCTTAGGACTGAGAGATCATCTGGCTGAGAACAAGCTACACCTCATCAGTGCTGGACATCAACCACAAACTGTTTCCAGACACGAGAGAAGAAGATCACGATGGGGAGATGAAACCAGTTTAGATGTGATGATGGGAATCATTATTTTCTGAAACAGTATCACATGTCTAATATGTATCACATGATCTGTATCACAGTTGACTGGATGGGACTGTGTGACTTTTAAGGACATTTCATCACTCATCTGTGTGAACTGATTTATATATGAGGTTAATGTATCTTTGATGATAATTATTTTCATTGAATCTTATTTGTCTTGATGCTACTTTATCAAGTTTATAGTCTATGCTTCAATAAAATGAAAATGGTGAATATTGTGTTCTGAAGATTCTTGGTAAATACATCATTTTACTAGGTAGGCTCATATGTGTTTATTTTAGACTTGGAAAAACGACATATTAATTATTGGGATTATTTTTTTATTTAAGACATGAACATTTTTGATCGGATTAATAACATCTGGGACATCAGTACACCAGAAAGTAATTTTTTTATATTTTAGTAACAAATATGCACATTTTTTGTGAAATACAGGGAGTTACAAGATTAATTATTCTGCATTACAAGATGGTGCCATGGGCTTTATAGTTACAAACACTTGAGGGATAACTGAGAATGTAGCAGGAATGATCAACGTGGATCTTGTACTGCATTAAAACCAAGAGCACGCACATTACTGATGTCCAGCACATGAGGAGCAAGATACGGGGGTGAGGAGGACATTTTTACACTGATTTCGGCTAATTAGTTATATATATATATATATATATATATATATATATATATATATATATATATATATATATATAAATTAATATTCTTAGCACTGCATGAATTTGTCCTTGTGTAATAGTGAAGTATCACAATGTGTATACATTGTCCTTGATTACTGCTTTACAGTGGGGAATAGATAATGGCAAGTTGTTGCAGGTTCATCCATTATATTTCTTGCCATTTACTTCAAAAATCAAAGAAATAATCTATTATTTTCATTATTAAATCATTTCTTTATAATTTTTCCATGTTTCATCAGATGGCCTCACAATGTCCTGTCAAAAGGTATAATAGCCATGATGAATAGAATAGAAAACAGAGGACTGTGAAAACTGTCAGATATAAATGTGACTCAGCTCAGTTTGTTGTTCATGATGAGGAGAATACATATATGTAGGTTTTACTGCCCTGCTACCCCCAGGGGCCCAGTAGCACCCCCCGGAAGAGCCCAAAACTGTACATTTCAAATGGCTGTAAATCAGAGTCCAATTAACATATCAAAGAGAAAATGGGCAGGATTATTACTTATGCTATGCTGATAAAATAATGTTGAGCTCAGTTTTCAGAAATAAGTGGAAAGCTGGCATAAAAGCATTTTAAATATTGCTCACTGTAAAATACCACATTTCAGCCTGCCTCTCAAATATATCATAGAGGTTTGCACAATAAACATATTTAGATATCCAGTTTACCTTAAAATAAATAATTTATTTAGTTTCGTTAATAAAAAGTTTTAAACTACATTACCCACAAGCCTCCGTCGTTCTATCTATGCAAAGGCAACACTAGGGGGCTGTTTTTGTAGTTCATTGAAGTTATGCTTAGGGTTAGGATTAGGATCTCGCTAAAGATGTCATTTTTCTCAAGATAGCAACACTTCATTGTTGACTTAATATACTACTAATGTGATGATAGGAGCAAAACATACTTTTTAACATGATGCGCTGTTTAATATGGGTTAAAAGATAGTCCAACCACAGACTGTCCTGAAAAGTCATAGCCAATGGCATCTAAGCTGAGCAGCAGCGTCACACTTCCTTATCCATGTATGACAGATGTCTTTCGTTTTTCGGCTGAAGGGATAGATTCGGTTAACAATAGATTAAGCTTGCTACTTATTAGATTCTGTTTTATTAACGTCTTCACCTTCCTCCGTTGTTCAGCTTTGACAAAAATTGGGCAATATTGATGTGCACATGCCCAGCAGTCGCAGTTGTATCCAACAGATAGATTCCTCTCATTAAATATAAGACACATTTTTAAGATTTGTATATTTTTTTTTTTGACCAAAGACAAATATATTTACTAATCAAATGACGTGCTTCTAAAATTTACATTGTATATTACATTGTGTTTTAAAGTTAAAATTGTTCACATTTGTGTTTCTGTGATTTACCATTCTCTACCATTTGAACCCTAGGAATAAAAACAGAAATTATAAATGAATGAATGAATGAATGAACAAATAAATACATAAAGCATAATAAACATGCATATTTTTGTAAGGATCTTCCATTATTTATTGATATGTCAAACTCATTTAAAGTCAACATGCCCAAATTACTACACTGCATCCTCTGTCACCAAGCTCGTTTTTGCCACCATAAAGAATAAAAAGGCAGTTATGTTGTAAACATTAACTATTTTCAGTATGCAAATGAAAATGCTTTTATTAAAAAACAAAACAGTAAATACAGTATGTCTTTCAGAGAACACTGGAAAAAGATCCATTTTATTAAAAAAATTAAATTGACCAAAATGTTATACAACACAATGTAAATGTTTCAAACTCACAAAAAAACACCATGAAGACATGCATGTCAAGTGTGCAATATCATCTATAAAACTCAATCAGCACAGCATCAAATAAACACTGATTGTCTGAACAATGGAAGACAGAGAAAGTGTTCAGGAAAACAAACACCTGCTAGCTTTGACAATAACATCATGAATTCACTTCATGACTGGAGCTAGGGGATGACTGTGTATGAATATCTCCTTTACTAAAACTCTTAATTAAAGTCTAAAAAGTTCACTGTATGAAGCTTGAAAAAGAGAACAAAATGCTTTATCAATACGAAAAATACTATTTTTAACTATTGTTTTCATCACTGGTTCTGTAATGTATTCATTATGAGCTTATAAATAAAACAAAGTTACATCTTCTGCAAAAATCAAACCACTGCAAAGTCTAATCACTGATCCAGGGACCATATCTGTGTGTGCGGGGGATAAAGAGTTAACGAGGTGAGTCCTTGTGCATGATGGAGAACTGCAGTGTTATCCTCAAACAATCCTGTAAGACAGAAATATTACATTACATTCAACTTATACATTACACTGTGTTTTGTTTAGACCATAAAAGCAGCCTCTGTAAAGATGCTGTAAAATTAAATGTTAAATGAATCCATTATTGAAAGCAAGTAATTAATAACAAGCTATAGTCATATGTATTCTTTTGATAGTGTCAGATGAGACCGTCCTGGGGCTTGTACAATATCATACAATTGTTAAACTGGATTATCAAGACTGTGATGTGTTTAGTACAGTATGTGAAATATTGATAATTAGATATTAAAAATCTCTTTAAACACATAAGTGTCCCATAAGGCAGTGGCTCCCAATCCTGGTCCTGGAGAACCCCAACACTGCACATTTGAGATGTCTCCCTGATCAAACACACCTGATTCAACTCATCAGCTCATCAGTGAAGACTCCAAGGCAGATAAGAGAGACACCAAAACCGTGCAGTGCTGGGGTTCTCCAGGATCAGGATTGGGAAACACAGTCATCAGGTCATGAAAAGTTCGACACACACTCGTGGTCATCATGCTCACTCGAACACTAGGCCAAATACAGGAAAGACTTCAAATAAGTAATCAAGTGGTCAAGTGAAAAGATGGCAAGTGTGGGTATTTGGACAGTGCAACAGTTTAAGAAACAACAAATGCTGTACAAATTATAACAGCAGGAATTTTTGATAAAAGAGACAAACTATCACAGACTTACTGCTGCAAATATCTGCCTCCGCAGCTTTCTGTCTTCTCCATTTCTGAAGGAATCCCTCTCCAGAAACACCACTGGGCTGACTGCCTTTACATCTTTTCAGCTAAAAATATAAATAATAAAAAAGGGGAGAGAAAATAAAATTGAATTATATACAGAATGTTAATAATGATCTGTGAGCAAAATATTTATATATATATATATATATATATATATATATATATATATATAAACTGATATGAATGAACTGCAAGATGGAAAAATACATGTTTTATTATTTATTTTTAATTTGATTTTTTTTTTTTGGGATTCACATTAAAAGGTATTAAAAGCATGGTACAGAACACATGATTACTGTGATATCTGTCATATAAAAGCACATAAAAACACTAACATTACAGTGATACAAACATAGCTGGTTTGGTGATTATTGTATTGTTGTATTGATTATTAATATATCATAGTAAAACTACAGTTACAGTTACTAATGTCCCATTTACTGTGTTTTAACTTCACATTTCATTTATTACTATTGTGTCGTGATTACCATGATTTTACTACAAATACAACTTACATCATTGATCCTGAAATTAATAATAATATAAAACGGATCGAAGGTCTATGGCACGTCACGTGACAGATAGAGTTTAATCACACTAATTAGCAGCTGTGTTCATTTATTTAAACGCAATGAAACTCAAAGACAGCCGCGGATGACCGATATAATACAGCGATTAAACATATGGCACTAATCTGATTAATAAAGAAGACAGAATACATTTGATAAAAGGCATTAAAAGAGCGTATATACGACTACTCACCCAAACTGTGGAACTGATAGCAAGTATCGTGCGATGTGTGCTGAATGAGACTTCTTGAACGTGATTTCATAGCAATAAACATCTCATGTCCTCGTGTCGAATTCTGACGCCAAAAGTTTCCCACTGAAAGCAATGAAGGTCGTAGTGCTTCGATAGTCGACGCCGAGAGGCACATTTGGCGTCATAAAAGTGACGCTAGGGGCGCTTGACCATGCTTCGGTTTTTGACGCCTTTGGAGTGAGAATGGGTTGAACGATCAGCTTTATGACAACTCAATAAGATATTTGATTCTATGTGATGAATTTGCATCATAAAACACTGTGGACTTTCTAGGGATGTAATTATGGCCGATGGTTATGAGGTTGACTAGTTTATTAGTTTATTTTTTATTTTATTTTAATTAGTGTGAGGACAGCTTGCTGTGCTTTCACTGTTAGGGGCCAAAAGTGCATCTTTAAAGTGATATAGCCCCTTCAAGCCCTACCTGAAGCCTTGCAAATTCAGACAGATGCTTTTGGCTGCTCTGTTGTGTTTTTTAATCATCCCGGCAGTGTCAAGTTAAAAGCAATGCGTGCTTTAATGTAATGCACTCTGTCCACCTATTTCTGAATGCAACAATGTGTCTGATATTAAGAAAATTGCAGCTGAATCTGAAACCAGCTTAGTTATGCCGGTCAAAAGTTTAGAATAATTCAGATTTAAAAGAAGTCTCTTATTCTTATCAAGAATGCATTTATTTGACCAAACAATAATATTGTAAAATCACAATTTAAAATAAACATTTTCTATCAGAATATGTTTTAAAATGTTAATTATTCATGTGATGCAAAGCTGAATTTACTCTTCCATGTCACATTATGCTTTGGAAATCATTCTAATATGCCGATGTGCTGCTCAAAAACGTTTCTTTTTAAAGTGGTATTTTTATATACTTATGTAAGTGGACACATTTATTACAGTAAAACTTCTTTAACAAGGGAAGAAAATGCTGAATGCACCTTTAAGACTCATTAGTCAACTAGTTGTTTTGCATGCCCCTTTCTAAACCTCAGCACTGGAAGTAGCCTGAACACCCACATCGACACTTTGTCCTCCTGACTGAAGCAGCACCGCTGTGCCGTAAACGAGATGTGACGAGGCCTGGTGAGAGGTGTCTGCACAATCTGTCTTACCATATTGTCTTGCTCACCTTGTACTGATGAAGTTTTGAAAAAGCACAAACTCCCCTTCACATAACAGAGCCTCCGCCTGGAAATGCAACTCCAGTGAAACTCATCAAATTACAGACACAGGTGAACAGTTTTCGAGGTGAGGAGTAATTCCATTTTCATCTCAGAAAAGCTGATAATGAAATCTTATAGATGTCAAGGGTTTCGTCTACATTACACCATAATTATCTGATGAAACTGCAAGCCTCACAGTCTTCACATGGCTTTTTTTTTCCTCCTCTTCTCTCTCATGTTTTACAGCACTGTCATTTTAATGGTGTTAATTTACTGGGGTTAATTATAAAATAATAAGAAAATAATAACGACAATGACAATGTAATAAAATTAACAATTAGACACGCACCCAGACATATGTGTTATTTTTTAATATGTGTTTTTTTTTTTTTCTGCCAGCGGAGTTATTCAAGCTTGATCTGAGAGGCCCTGAGACAAATTAAGAGGCAACCCATGAGCCAAAACAAAACAAAAAACAAAACAAAACAACAAAACAAAAAAACTAAAAAACTAAACAAAACAAATCAAATCAAAACAAAAAAAAATAAAAAATAAAAACAAACAAACAAAAATTTAAAAGCACAAAAAACAACAACAACAACAACTACAGATGTGAAACATAAAAACAAATAAACAACATAAGCACTTGTTCTAATTTTAATTAAATAAATTAATGCTCTTCCACAGTATTGTCCTTAATAAAAAATGTATTTTTCTTAATAAAAGTTGACATATTGTGTGCAATATGTGCCATATTATGCAATTATTAAGATTCAAATTCTTACTTTATTGAAAACGCTATTTTCTAGAGTGAGGGTTTTACATAGTTAACCCTTTTCTATACTGCCATATGAATTAATAAACCATGAGGGAAAAGCTGAGCTGCTGGACAAAGTGTGCCAGGATCTTAACAAGCCATTACTGCAAGGACTTCAGGAGTGTCTCAAAGCAAACATCTCTCTGAGAGACAAGACATGAATTCACGCTAGACCTCATCCAGCACTTCCACTTATAATTTCTGTGCAGAGCAAAGTTAAACCATGCATGGAGCTTTTTACTTATTCATTAAGTTGTTTCAGCTGGTAAAGGACATGGACCATATAGATAGAGGGCATCTCGACATAACTGAGCAGATCTGAGAATGAACCCAGTTGCGTCTTTATGGATACATTGTGTTCCATCATGTAAGCAATACGCCCCGGGTGAGAAGGCACTAAAGAGGAGAGCTCCTACACAAAGCTAATGTCTGTCCAAGAACAGATGTAATGGAATGGAAACATGGCAGTCCGGGGTGTATGTTTTAAGGGTTTGTCAAGGGAACCAGGATTTTGTGACACACACACACACACACACACATTGGGTTTCCATGTTTTATGGAAATTTCATAAAATTACCGGTCTTTAAACTGTACAAACTATATTTTTAATCCTCTTACACTAACCCTACCCCTAAAAGTACCTCTAAAGTTTTAACAAAACAAAACAAACAAACAAAAAAAAAATATTAAAAACACCATTCTGTATGATTTATTAGCTTGTTTCCTCATTAGGACCAAAAGTGTCCCCACAAGGATTTTGGATAATGCGTTGTGTACCCATAACATTACCTTTTCTCATGTAATACAGATTAAATAAGCATAATTTCTCAGACACAAGATTTTATCAATGAGAAAGTCAATGTTTATTTATCATGCATATTTATTTATGTATAAACCCAATTGGGTTTCGTTTCCTCCTTGTACTGTATCCATGTGATATCCGTGCAGAACAAATAAATAATTATTTATGTGAAAATTAAATAACTACCTGTTTTTTTATGTTTAAATTATTCAATTTTCATGGCTTTGTTGTAAATGTTTCAAAATCCTTAAACTGGTGGTTTATTTCTAGATTTAACTAAAAAACGAAAACTGAAATTCCAATAAAATTAACAACATGATTAAAAAAAATACTGTAAAAACTGTACAGCAGGGATAGGCAACTCCGGTCCTGGAGGGCCACTGTCCTGCAGAGTTTAGCTCCAACCCTAATTAAACACACCTGAACAAGGCAATCAGTGTTTTCGGCATTACTAGATAGATACAGGCAGGTGAGTTTTTATGAGGGTTGGAGCTAAACTCTGCAGGATAGTTGCCCTCCAGGACCGGAGTTGCCTATCCCTGCTGTACAGTGTTTGTATTTAATGAATACTCCAGGTTGTTTACAACTCAATACATATGAATATCATCTGTGACATTTTCCTTGCCCTCAATATGTGTGAACTGGAAGCATTTAAAGTAATAAACACTGGTATAGACAGCGTAATGAATTTAAACATTTAAATGTCACACTGTTTTGAAATCACAACCACAACACTTATACATCTTATCCTGGGACTGATGTTCCAAAACCTGCCTGTGCAAACTTCAATTTATGTCATGACAAGACTAAAAATAGGTTAATTTTGGTGTCAGTAAAAAATAAAAACATATTTAAACTAAAATGTAAATATAATATCTATATATTCATTTATATTATATATGATGAAAGAATTATATCAAAACAAAGTTGAAGCCTTATATTTCTGCTTTTAAGTCCTTCAGCCTCACTTGATTTGATTTGGTTTCCATATAAGTGGCTACTAAGTGACATTTAAAAATGCATGACTCTTGAATTAGATAACAAAATATCAAACCAAGTGGCATTTATTTTAAAGATTGGTAGCCCAAGTACACTTTTAAAGTAAAATGTCTCATTAAGAAAATAGCTTTTTTAAGTTTTAAATGATACAAATACATAAAAACTCAGCTGAAAAGATGAGCCAACATTATTTCCCACATGCCACAAGTGCAGCCCATTATCATTAAGTAGCTGTCGGTCTGTACTAACACAAGGCCTCACTATTGTTGAGTGCTAATGATGAATAGCTCACTTGCAGGGTCCATGCTGGCTCCTTGATCAATGTTATCTGCAGTTTTTCTGAGATGTTCATTGCGCACCCCACACTCGTCCACTCTCATTGTGTCTCACTTGAGATAATGTCACTGGAAGGGCATGAGGAGCACTTTCATCCCTCTCCACTCTACGGCCGCTCTCCGCTTTTCATCAAGCACACAAGCAGACACGGAGAAGCGTGTTGAAAGGTTATCGCTGGCCTTCAAAGATCAGTATCAAAGACAACACCTTAAGGATACAACTGGCCGAGACTAAAAAAGAATGTGACAAGGAACCACGCTTGACGAAAAGACAAGATGTGGCAGAGTAAAGCACAGCTGCAGTGAGAGAAATCAAGAAACTAAACCACACCACCACCACCAACAACGACAAAAAAAGTTGTTTGCACCATAAGTTATCAGAAGTATTTCTGAGGACTGCTGTGAAGGCAGTAAACAATGCCCTCAAACCCTGACTAAACTGTGCGATTTCTCTGAACCTTGAAACGAAACGTCTCTCAGGAGATGTGCAGACGAAAGAAAACAGAGCTCATTTGATTTAGAGCACAGTGGTGCAGAGGAAAGACTTGAAAGACATACATTTACCAGAGTGAGGCAGGGCTTCCCCCGGCACACTGTAAATAATCTGACATTGACAGGAGCTACAGCGAGAGCAGTCGCGGATAAACCTCTTTAGAGGCTAAAAGGACAAAAAGGACTGAGACGCAGGGATATATGAGACAACCGGGGGCGTAAGTACTCGAGGAACTGCGCTTCATTACTGTAACATTGCTAATAATAGAGTTATAACAGTGTTAATCTAGTCAGTGAAAGTACATAAAACATGTTTTTTTTTTTCACACACATAAAAATTGTATAATCACATGATAGATTTTTATTTATGTATGTATTTATTTATGTATTAGGAAAATAATGATTTTTACATGTTGGTCACTGTAATTTCAGCTCAATTGTTTTTAGATTCATTTTGAACATACTTAAAAAATGTATGGCAGCAACTGTAAGTTTTAAGTAAGTGGATTTTTTTGTTTTGTTTATGGTGTCAAATATGTTGATGCATGTTGAAACTGACAAATTTTGAAATGCATATATTTCAGTATGTTTAAATATTGAAATATACTGTTACATTTTAACATGCTTTTTCATTTATTTTATTTTATGTTAAATTTAAAGGACATATTTTTCAAAAGACAGTTAATTTAAACTCTATTTTACAGTGTCCTTGCTAAATTTTAGTACTGAGTAATATTATTTTATTTATGTTTTATTTTAAGAGTCAATGAATTAAGTACAGTACATGGTTAGGGTTAGGATGAGGGTTCGGGTAAGGTTTAGTTGAATTTAACAAGAAAGTACATGTGGAAATTATAAATTGTTATCAACGATTAGAAGAAAAAAGTACATTCTTAATAGGCAATGCCACTTACTGTAAGTATTATTTTGAGATGTTATATAAATACTAGTTAAACTGTATAGTTTTACTTTAAAAAAACCTAAACAAATTAACAGTGACTATAAAACAGGCTACATTTTTGTAATATAATATGAAATTACTTTCATTTTACTTCATTACTTAAGTGACTTTTGAAATATTTCTTTCCATCTTTTACCTAGGTTCAGTTCAATGTGAAAATCAATCAATCTTAATTACATTTTGGTTAGCTACTTAGAATTTAACGCCCACACTTTTAAAGTATAATTTCAATAATTGTTTTGGGAATCCAGTCAAAACAAAGACTAGTCTGCAGGAAAATACTAAAGCAAGCAAAATATGAACGGTGCTTGAAAACAGTGGCATGTTGATTTAAATTGTTGTTTAGTTTATAGCATTAACCAGAATCACATTGCAAAATGCAAACATTTTTTTTGATAATAATAGTATATTTGCCAGTATATAAAATAGGTGTACTTAATGCAAGGTCTTGCTCTAACTGTGTTAAATGAAATGCCCTAAAGTGAAAGTGTAAATAATATTAATAATATGCTATTTAACTATAATACAAACACAAATACATGCTTTTACACATGCATTAAATATAACCATGAAAATGGTCCAAAGATGGACATTTGCAGAGGCAGCCGGACGGCCCACATAACTATGGGTTTGACCGATGTGATGTCAGGCTGTGTTTTGACATCTCATATAACATTGATCAAAGGTCAGCTGTATGACAGCACTATTATTACCACCACAAACTGTTATTATCTCTCATGACTATTGACAACATCTGTTACAGCCGGCATAAAACAGTCTCGTGACTCCGAGGATTCGAGTACATGTAAAAGCCAAACGCTTGACAGCTATAATGTGATGATTAATTCTTGTAATAAGTTGTCACAGATGGTATGTGCTCCAAATGTTGCATTATTTATGTCGTTTTTAAGGAATGCTCAAGCTGCTGGTAGTCTGCTTACAAATTACTGACCACATCCTTAATTTTCTCAAATGTTACCAAGCGTTATATTAAACATTTCTGGCGAGGGCCAATCCAATACCTGTTCTTGTAAGAGCACAAATCAATTTTTAGTGCCCTGACTGCAAGCTGTCATGGATAAAATAAAGGACTCAAGTCAGCTCAAGGTAACATGCCATAAATCTCTGACAGATATAATAGAAACATAGACTGTTGTGGAAACATATACTGTACATTGTACAAGAGGCGGAAAAAAAGAATGATTTCCAGCAATAAAATTAAGTTTGCCCTTCTGGTTCCTGACATGCTCAGACATGCTCCAAGTTCCCTGCATTTAACGGTTTACACGCACTATGGATTCCAATATGTTCGCTAAAGTAAAAGGGAGGAGGATAGAAGCAGTCAAGCATTTTATAAGCCGAGCAAATGGCTTTGCCACATTTAGAGCGCTGGAGGAGTTAGTAGGAGCACTATGAAGCGGGCAGCAGTACTTAAACCTACCAATGTCTCTGTTTTTTACATTTCAGCTGAGTCACCGGCTAAATCGATGTAGCCTGACAGGTGATGTACTTGTGCCAAACCTTGTAAGAATGGTCTCCGGACACTGTGAATAACAGAAGCGCTGGTGTTTTTTAAGCCGAGTGAGAGTTTGGGCCCGTGTGACAAATTTAGAATTGAATTTGAAATGTCCGTGTCACAGGCACTGACATATTTATGCATAAATCAAGCTATAAATATGGCAGATGCTTCCTGTGTAAGCGCAAACGCATTCATTTGTGTTGCTAGTGCCAATCAGAGTCCCGAATGACTGACGTGGTGACAGAATACACTTTATTAAACGATTAAATCTCTGGCTGCCAGTATCTGACTCTAAACGATCATTCTACTATTCAATAAATCACAAACATCTGCTCTTTGCACGTGCCGCACGAGATAAAGAGATTAAGAGGCTGAGAGAGTTAGAGACAATATTTACACATGCAGGCTTGCTGAAAGTGCTGCAACGTAATTATGAAAATTACTGAATCGTACATAAAAAGACATTTTTATGGGCCAAATCTAAAGGTATTCAGAGCGCTTCTAATCTGTGCTTCAGTAATGCCGTATGCTTCACATTATTTAATGAGTGCCATGTGCATATAATTACCGTAATTGGTAACATCTTCTGACAGGATTTTAACTGTATTAACATTCATTATACATATTCAGCGCATGCAAAATACCAGTCATGGCAAATTACGGTTATTCGCATTTTGTGCTCTAAAACATGCAGAGAGCTCGAACAAAAAGCAAGGTGAAATGAAAGAAAAAATACATGAAATACATGAAATTCAAATAATCACATTTTTCTGTTATATTCTAATGGTGTAGTAGAGATCAGGGCTAGTTTTCACACATGGAAGCTCTGTTTCTCAGGAAATATATATCTCACATCTCCAAAAACGTCAAAGCAAATTTTCAAATAGATGTCATCTTTATTAACAAACCGCATATTTGAAGTACTTTCTCACCTAAAAACTCTTTAAACTACATTTCGTGAAACATAAACATTATGTATAAATAATAAATATATACATTTACCTGGAAAGTCAAAAAGACTATTTTTATTGGTGTGCCGGTATCTGTTAAATGAGGTAGTGGCAGGTCCTTTATTCTGTATTGTTATGTAAATCTGAGTCTAATGTAGTATTAAAAAGTAAAAATAAAATAAGCGTAAACATAAAACGTAACATTGAAATAAAAAGAAAAAAAAAACTGAATCACTTAGACTTAAAAACTAACTTTATACAAAATATTTACTGTTGTAAAAGTAGGACAGGTAGCAGCAAATTCCTCTTTATATCTGTTACCATGTAATAAAGAGGTAATTATATGTGACTGACCATCTGTCGCTGATCTTAATTAACACTGGAGATAATTTGAGTCTCAAACTAAGAGAAAGTGTGAGCTCCAAACTATTGGACTTCACAGTTAACATCAATGCTGTATCCCATGAGCTTCTCTTTTGGAAACAAGGCTGACCTACGGTTCAGACACCATCTTTGCAAATAATAACAGTAATTTTTTTCTATTCTTTTTTTTTTTTTGCTGTGATTACACTAAGCCAATTTAACTGTTAACAGGTCATTCTCTGTCAGCAACAACAATCCTTAGTGGATACGAAAAACAATGAACAGAAAAGACAAAATCAAAAAAAAGAATCATAAAGCTGCACTGCAAACAGCCCAAGTCTCTGGCAGCCACCACCTCCCAAATTACAGCCTGTGCCACTGTAGTCATGGGATTTAAGCCTGAATGCTGGCAAACGGGTGAGTATAAGGATTTTTCTTGATTAGCACATAAAGACACTGGGCACAAGCTGCGATGGAAGTGAGCGCGAACGCCTGAAAACATCTACAGAAAGGAAGCGAGCGAATCAAATTCAGCAAATCTTTTTGTGATGCTATGAGGAAACATATGAAATGCCCTATTGTCAGAGACTTAATTAATTGTCTTAGAACTCTTGACTCGTCTGGCTTCCACACAGGAACTCAGAACAAAAGACAAAGAGATGAAATAAAACGTCTCCAATATTGAATATTATGCACGACGCCTCGGGAATCTGTAATGAACTCCATCCAATTTAATTTGAACGGTTATCGAAGCGATTTGAGCCTTCCATTGCTTTTGTGTGATTATTGATTGTCCGAAGAAAGGTAAAATAAACAGGAGCTAATTAGTATTCCAGGGCACTCCAAACTGTGCTTTTAATCATCTGGACCTTGTGTGCTGAATAAAGAACCGTCTCGTGTCTCTGGCCAGACTGCTTTCATATTTCTCAGAATGATTATGGTAAATGGAGACGGGCACAAGTGGAGATTGGATAACACTGACCTTTTGCGGTAAAAAACTGACATAATATTCGAAGCAAGTCATCTATTAGGAAAGGAGAAAACTACGGTGTCCGATGACACATCTCTAACCAAATTCCTAGGATATCCTGACAGGCTTATGTCTGCTCTGTGTTGTCGATGAAACCGAATGGAAGGGAAGGGAATGGCTTGGAGATGCCGCTATCGAGGGGAAAGGGGTTGAGATGAGCTTGTGAATAGGCTGCCATCAGCCCTCCTCGTGGCAGTGGTGGCGACACTATGAGCACAGTGGGGATCAGGACAGCTTGCTCACTGTTTACTCAAGCTAATAACTGCTTTCTACATACTCACAAACACTGATTACTGCAGACGCAGCGGGCGGCCTGCAGAGCGCGCACTTTATGGAGCGCCACATTAATTCACTATTCGCATGCCACTGGCATTGGTGATGTCACTCCAAGCCTCATCTAGAGAGAGTTAACGGTAATTGGTTTGGCGAAGGAAGCGGGTTTTGGTTGGCGTGCTGGCGCTGCAACTTTCTGCTGTTGAAAATGTTCCTGTGATAAAACAATTGGTTTCAACGCAAACTTTTGATAGAATGGGCTGTTTTTGAAGCTGTTGTAAAATCTAAATGAATGCACACCTGTGACTGCACATTCTATATGAATGTACCAAGTAGCCAGATTGTTTAGCAACTGTAAACAGCCTATAGATAAAGTAAAGCCCCCCCCCCAAAAAAAAAACTTGAATATAGTAATTCCCTACCGAGAGACCATTTAATACATATAAGAAATATTTAAGAAACATCTGTTTCAAGTTGTTTATGAGTATTAAACTATATTTATATTATGTAAAATTATATTGTCATTGTTTGTTTATGTGTATTTTTTACCTGTTTTGAGTATTAGTTGAAACCGTATTGTTAGTGTTTGTCTTTTAAAAAGTGTTCTTTTCAAATTTCTATTCATCTAAGAACCCTGGGGTAAAAATAACTTCCTGGTTTCCAAAAAATATTAAGCAGCATCACTTGTTTTCAACATTGATAACAATAAGAAAACGGCTGTGCAGCAGCAAGATGTTTGAAGGATCACGTGACACTGAAGACTGGAGGAATGATGCAGATAAATTCAGATTTGCATCAAAGAAATGTATTACATTTTTAAATATATGAAAGTAGAAAATTATTTCAAACTGTAATTATATTTAGTTGTATTATGTTAACAAATAAATGCATTTGGTAAGTGTAATAATACACGTACGAATATAAGTGTTGATCTGAACGTAAACAACAAATTCACGTACATACATTGCGTATGTTGTTTACGTATGTGATACTCTCCAAAATATCGCTATAAAGTGACGCAGAAGAGACAATTTTCTTTTTATAAAAAAGTCTTTATTTTTGTTTTCTTTGCGCACAGAATGTATTCTTGTAGCTTCGTAAAATTACGGTTGAACCCCTGATGTCACATGGATTATTTTAACAATGTCTTTGCTGTGCTTCTGAGCCTTGATCATGGCAGGATCCTGGCTGTCTATGAGGGGGTCAGAGAGCTCTCGGAATTCATCAAAAATACTTAATTTGTTTTTCCGAAGATGAATGAAGGTCTTACAGGTTTGGAACAACAAGACGGTGAGTAATTAATGATAGACTTATATTTGTTTGAACTACCCCTTTAATAAACAATTACCTTCACACTCCTATATGTAATCAATCAAACAACAACAACAACAACAAAATACGTCCAACTTCAAAACAAAATAAAAGAATAAATCCTGCACACTATCTGCTCTTGCAGATTTACCAATATATACTTTTATTCACTCACAACGTTTCGGTCCCTTGACCTTCATCAAGTATAATGTACTGTATGATGCATTATATTGCTCTTCCCATCGTTTTACAAAATCAGTAAGTGATTTTTAACCTAAGTTGGCTTTTTTTGGCAATCAGTTTCATGTGGTGCTAAAATCACTTTTATCCGGCACTTCTCTCAGCTTTATTGAACATCTGCTGAGGAGCTTGTTTCAAAACAACGAACTCACGGCACGGGGATGATCCCGCTTCCACATGTCACAGGAATGAGCGCTGTGTGGTCAGGTAGGTGGAAAGCGCTCCTGGTGCATGTGTGAGGTTGTGCCGGTCATTAGCAACAGGGGGAGTCAGTGAGGGAGCGCGGCTGACTCATATGAAAGCGGATCTGCTGCTAGTAACGCTGCTGTGCTGCTGTTTGGGAATGCTTACTAGCAATGTCACCTCAGCGCACTGCCTGGCACTCTGCCCTCACTCCGGCACGTCAACAGAGACTGTTCTGTGCCATGCTTCACGCCGTAACCTCGCTTCCTCCTGACGGTTCTTGGAGAGAGGCGTGACTCAGTTATCTCTACATGCGCCAGCAGTGGCCCTACATGGAGAATCAGCACAGGGTGACTAATGCTGGGCCTCTTTAACATTTCAGAATTCACCTTCTGCAAACTCTCTTTTTCTTCACGCTCTGCTTATCTCCAGACACATACTGTGACTATCTCCAGCTGCTCCCAGCCTAGATCCATAGCAATTCTTGCATTCTTAAACTCAGTGGGTAAGTGAACAACCTGTCCTCTGAATAGCGTCTCCCACACAAACATCATCTGTAAAAGAAAATTAATGTTCAGGAAAATAAGCGCTGACACCACATTACATTTGAAAATAGTTTGCAGAATAGGAAATATGAGCTTCATTAATCATTATGCAACTTTTGTCACTTGAGTAATCAAGTTATATTCAGTTCATTATAATGTTTTGCTAACTCAATCTCTTAAATCCAGCTCAAAAACAATTATATATATATATATATATATATATTTATTTTATTTATTTTTTTGCCAGGCAACAGTGGCCATCTAATAATAGGCAGGCACAAGAGGAAAGAAAGTGTGCGAAACTCTTTACAGAGTCTATCTTTAACTGAAAGAACAGTGAGTCTGTTAAAAGACTGCTCTGAAAAGCAGTGTGACACTGTTCCTGCAACTCAGCTGGTACAGAATAGTGCTAGCAAATTTAGTGTACTTTTAAAAGAGAGCAGAAATAATTTATGTGAAAATAATACATTTAAAGGGATATTCACTCAAAAAAAAAAAATCTGTTTTCATTTACTCAAACTCAAGTTGTTCCAATGAGTTTCTTTCTTCTGTTGGAAACTAAGGAAGATATTTTAAAGAATGTTAGTAACCAAACAATTGCCAGTAGCCATTTTTGGGTGAACTATCTCTTTAAGAGCAAATGGAAGGTATATTTTCAGACACTTAAAGTACATGTTAATAGCAATTAGATTAAATTATAGTTTACATTTATATTAAATGCAGTATGCTGGTAAACTAAAATGTACTTTTATATATTTAAAATATATAAAAATAAATGTAATTCCAAATATCACTCCACAATTGTAATCAAGTACGTACAGTACTTTACATTTAGTGTGTGCTTTAGTGTTAGTCAACACATCATAAGTGTAGTTCTTCAAAGCAAAACAAAAATTATTATGTACTATTATGTACTGTAAGACTTTCATTGTGTTAAGAAACATTGCTATGAAATGTACTCTCTTTAGTGTCCTTTATTTATAGTATCTACAGGAACAGCTTTTTCCCTATAATAAAATATACTTTTAAGACTATTATATTATATGATTGCATTCAATAGAATGATGTTTACTTTTTCACAAGGGCAGTAAACACACATACAGTACAGATAAACTGATAAAACTTTAAATGTACTTGCTTTAAAAAAAAAAAAAAAAAAGAATAATATTGATTAACCTTCGAAATATGTAAGGATACAAATAGTTTAAGCTTGCTGCACGAAATAAAGAGTTTGGTTCCAAAACGCTATAAATCTATTTTGATTCATTTGAGTAAAAATGTGTTTTCTTTACAAAGAAAGTGGCAAGATTAAAACCATTACTTTCAGTTTCATACTTTTACATGGCATCTTAGGTTATAATAACATTACAAATTCAAATCCAGATTTAGATTTTCAAAGATTTCTTATAAAAACTGATATATTTTTTCCCCCAAAATGCAATAAATCCTTTGAATTAATATAAAAGTTATTTTTAATACTGAAACTGTTGAAATACACAACAAAGTTGATGTACATGTGACAGCTTCTGAACTTGGTCAGTACTAATCTTACTGATAGTTTACGTTTCTTCCCCACCACAGAAATCACTTCAGGATCAAAGGTCAAAATTAAGATTTTTTTAAAAAGCTGCATGATAAATTGCATGCGATTGTCGTCAGTAAAGCTGGTTCTGTGATTAGTAATAAATCTCCATTAGGTGTTTTCAGATGGAGCGACATTTAATACTCAGAGCCATAGATCACTATTTTACAAAAAACTGTAACAAAAAATAAATAAATTAAATAAAATACATTAAAAAAAAAAAAAAAAAAAATTCTACAAACTCCTAAAATGTAGAATCTGAATAGTATAATCCTGGCTCATGTATTGCAATTATGCACTGCCATGCAATTTATAAAATATTAATTTAATATTAATATTCATTAGACCATTGTCTCTTTATTAGACCTAAATCATTAAAAAAAAAGAATTGTCTCTTGTGCACTGCCAACAAAAATATATATATAAAAATAAATAATCTAAAATATATTAGTTGTTAGCAGCTGGGGGCTTTTTTTTATATTTCAGAGATGTTTTGAATTCCTCAGATAGACAATAATGGAGTCTGCCTTTGATTGAGCAGACGATGCATTATTTAAGTATCTCTTAATGGCACTTAGGGAGGAAAAAGAATTGAATAAACTTCAGAGGAGGAACAACTAATTAAAACAACCTTTTTATTTATGCACATCCTCTGCAGTGTGTGCAATGCAGTATGATCCAGGTGGACCCGAGGCCTGCTGGAGCACTGATGGATGGCCCGCCTCTGGGCACGGCTGTCTCCCACTGATGCGGGATGGTCGTATTGATTACACCTGCTGCCAGTCTTCCTGAGAGCTGCCAATACCGCTATCAGCCTCCCGACAAGGAGGACACAGCTAAAATAAAGGCATCATGAGTGCATCTTGAATGAGAAAGATGCCGTGTTCCACGTTCCCACACCCCTGAGAGGAAAACAGATGGAAGCGTTGCTGTCTGCCTGGTACAGAAACAAACCTTGGTTGCCTGAAACCCATACGCCGCGGGCTCCTATACCGCTCGCTTAAATATGCACTTCATTTCTGCTAGATTAAAGTCTTGAATATGCTTTCAGGTGAGCTAAAAGGGCGGGCGATAAGCCTCTAGACTGACCAGGTGAAGAGATGCTATCTGCAGAATCGGGAACACAGAGCTGTTTTCAGGTTCGGGGTAATTATTCATCGCTATTTTGTCTCCTGTGGCGTTTTGTGTCGTCTGGGACAGTGTAGTCGAGGCGAATGACACTGTACATCACAGGACGAGAGTTAGAGGTCACTCACTAATGTCTCTCACACAAAGGAAACATCCAGCTGATATGTAAAAGATTTATGCGAATAAAATCCTTTGTGCTGTCGTTCACGATGCAATGTGAAACTGAAAATCTCGGAATAAAAAGAAACACATCCCAGCCGGCACACATGCCACTGTGATTAATTCTGCCAAAATAACTCCTACTATAGAATTTAAGATTACAGAGTGCATACGGCAGTATAATTACATGCTAAAAGTTAGACAATTACAGCCATGCTATTTCCCTGTACAAAACCAGTGGCATAATCACATGCAAATTACCCAGGAGCCTGTAATCGGGTACCCACTTGAATGGCATTGTGAAATCATCTGGGAGCAATATCTGCCTAACGTCACTTATTCTACTGTCAGAAATCGCAAAAGAGCGCAAAGAAATGGGAAATGGTAAAAATCATTATTGCATCGAAAACTATGTACAACACATTTTACTCTTTAACAAGCACTGAAGAAATGATTTTGTTTTGCAGTAAACTGATTACTGAGAATAAAGAAGGTAAATCTTCTGAATCTCCTTTCTTGCTTGCTTATGTCTGTTATACTTTATACTCTATGTCTAGACAAGATATATATATATATATATATATATATATATATATATATATATATTATGCAAACAAAAACTTTTATTTCAGATGCGATTAATCGCGATTAATCGTTTGACAGCACTACTCAGAACATTAAACTGATGTAATGATTAGCATCATTATGTTAACAAAACTCAAACATTATTATATCAAAACAACATCTGCAACTTAAAAGGATTAACAAAATCAATAAATTGGATTTTTAACTTGCAACCATGCATTTATTTAAGTAAAAGGTATTTATTTTTCAGTGTTGCCAGTTTGACCTTTTTACGCATTCTAGGGTTAATACCTAAACTTGTTACAGCGATGCACATTAAGGCCGCCCGTCCTCGCCAAGGTTGCGACCAAGTTTCAACTTTGTGAGCTCATAAATTGTACACTCCGGCACAGTGGAGCTAATCTAATCCCAGACAGCAGTACAACCCCTCTCCAAGGCTCCGTCATCGCTTATCAGTAGGCAAATCAGCTTAGTCATTGACCCTGCGGCCTCTGGCTCTCATTAGTTCTGACTGTGACATTGATGGAGGACTGGGTCTCTCCTGCAGTCAAAGTGCACAGGTCAGCGCTGGTGGGTGGGGAGATTAGCGAGCACCGAGAGCTCTCTCAAGTTATCCCGCCCGAGGCCAGCACTCGCTCACTGGATGAGAGCTGCAGCGGGACAGCATCACCACCCCACCACTCCCCACCCCCAGTCCATTTTCCTCCTATTTTATCCTCCCTCCAACACTTGTTAGAGGCAGGATGACATGGATGGAGAGCGAGGCATCTGAAAAGCCTCGGTTGACATGTGGTCCATGTGAGCACTCAAGGCATTATGGGTCCTATGTAGAGAGTGCTCTAAAATGAGAGAGATTCAACTGCAGTTTTACAGCCGAGGGAAGCAGAAAGCGGTGTGGCTGCAAGTGACAGTGTGTTATTGTGCGCTGTTAGTTGTCACACTATTAATGTTGATAGAGTCATTCACACATGAAGACAAGAAGTGTTCAAAGAGAAGATGCAACAGGAACTCATTCTGACAGAAACACTGCTGTAGTGAATTTTCTCTTATCAATTGCTGTGATATTCTAACAACAAGATTCGGTAACACTTTAGAATAGGGAACTCTTATTCACTATAAACTATGTCTTTTCCATCAATGAATTCCTAATTTGCTTAGGTATTGGGTATTGGGTAAAATATACTGTTACCGAAGAATTCCATCAATTCCACAAGATAAGTTAGAATGTTATCATATTTGAAGAGTTAAACATATGGACATGGGTACAAAGTATTTATGTTTTAGTATTTTTATTATACAAAATTAATATGGTAAAACATTCTTCAAAAGTTTTTATTTGATTGGATTTTTTAAAGTGTTTGTTTTAAAGTCTCTCATGCTCACCGAAGTTTGATTTATCTGATCAATAATAATGTACACAATAATGTAAAACATTGTTACAATTTAAAGTATCTTTGCTATTTGAACATTTATTCCTGTTGCTAAAGATGCTATCAATTCTATTAATACTAAAGTTTTTTTTTTTAGCATCACTTCAGTCAGTGCCACATGATTTTTTAGAAATCATTCTAATATGCTGATTTGCTGCTCAAGAAATATTTATTATTACTATTATTAATAATAATAACATTATTGTTTTTTTAGGATTCGTTTATGCTTTTATTTGAAATACAAATATTTGTAAAATTGTAAATGTCTTTGGTGTCACTTCTGATCAGATTCATTTGTCATTGCTCAATAAAAGTATAAATTTCTTTCAAAAAATGATAGAATTATTATTTATTTTTTAAAGTTTTGCCGGGCAGTCTTCAGAAACAAGTTGAATGCGGCATCAGTGTGACATTTGATTTGTTGCCTGAATATTATACAATAATAACATTTTGATAGTGCAAGACATAAGTCACTAAAAGGATTTTTTAAATAAAATATAAAACTAATACTGCTACTCATAAGTTCACTCTTTGTAATTCTGACTTCACATAGACATTTTCATAAATATTTTCATAAAGTCTTTCTCTCTCTTTCTCTCTCTCTCTAAAAGTAGATTTGCTTAGAATACTTTCATTACTGCAGCAGAAATCTTTCCAACAACCAATCAACAGAACTCCAAAACTGCAATAAATCAGTCCTTATGAGCTGGACTGTGTTTTCTGACCTGCATGTTCCTGTGTGCATACATTACAACATTTACAACAAAGTAACACAGCGTGCTTCTAAACGCTGTGAAGGTATTAGCTCATCAGCTTGAAAATAAAAGAGTAGCCTGCCTGAATATTTCAGCTTCATTTCTGATACACCTTTTTAGACTCTCCTCATACATGTGTTATCATACTGAAATAAAAAGCATTTGAAGAATAGCAAAACCTGCGTATCTTGCACATAATAGAAATCTGCATGCAATGACCCACATTATATTCTAACATTATGATTTGTCCTGATGAATTATTTTACAATATCAGCTATGTTGCTCCTCTGTTGTGCACTGCTGAATAATAAGACTTTCCTGTTTATTTACAATGTAAGGAATGAGCTGTGTACACACAATAATGCAGCAGATATTACTGATATAGTATTGAGGATTTTTTTTTTTTTGCAGTGGGGGTGGGTAACATTAATATTAGAAGGACAACTTGCAGGACTTCAAACAACACTATTCCCTAATAAATGTAATATTTTTTAGATGCAAAATGTATCATTCTGACTAGCTAAATCACACAAACATGGGCTACAAAGTCAGGGACCACTGCTGGAACAAGCTTCTGACTGTTTTGACAGAGACCCCTCATGATGAACATATTTTCACAGAGAATTTCACAGAGAATTGTCATATTTACAAGTGTGTGTCTCTCTGTTTCTCAGCAGCTAACCGCAAGGGAAATGAATCTCAATATAGACACACAGAAACGCTCCTCCCCAACACACTCATCACACAGAACGTGTTAAGAGAGAACTAAAAATAATCCAACACAAAAACTGCTGCTATTTATTGGATTTTGTCTTGTCATGAGGCAAAGACCATATATGTCATGCACTTACTTATTTTATTTTATTTGAGCAAAATTGATAAAGAACTTCAATGAAAGAAAAAGATAAACAGCTAAATAACTCCTATTGTGTTCGGTGGGAAAGTCACACTAGTTTCGACTGACACAAGAGTGGGTAGATGATGACAACGGAATATACAGTTTAAAGCAAATTATGAGTGGAGGGTGCGACACGACTGATCAAGCAAACTTATCTGTGTGAATGGGTGAAGACAAACATCTTTGTTTGTTAGAGTTATGCAACCTAATTATCAAAGATACAGATATTCTCTCGGTCTCTGTCTCTGTCTTTTTCTTTTTTTTTTTTTGGTTGCATTTACCACATGGTTTTCAAATCTGAGGGGGCATGATGTTCCTCACAAACAGCAAAAAGGAGGCAATACGAGTTCAGGAGTGGACAGCAGCAACAGGAATCTTTCTTGGAATATGTGGGAAGTATGGCTAAATCCATGTTTTTCACCATGGGCGGGTGTGAATGTTTCATCTCACCCACAGAAACCGTGCACTCTTCATGCAATTTCATCTGCAAAATAGTTGAAAAAAAAAGAAGAAAAAAAAAAGTTCTTCTGCGCTATTATTATCAAACCAGCATGTCCAACAATGGAGGTAAAGTGTAAGGAAAATCAGAATGACAGAATTCCGGGGAATAATGGTGAATGGGAGGAAAGCTTTGCATGGGAGGTGAATAAAGAAAAGCTAATTCCCCTTATCTAAACCTCCAACAGGGATTTTAATTGGCCATTCAAATATTCAATTACGGAGGATTTGAATAGCACTTATTTCTAATATTTGACCTTCCATTATGATGGCAGGTGTGAAAGCCATTAAACGAAACCAATCTTGTTACTGAATACTAAGGAGTACAAAAGACAACTGCTGAGCAACACCTACAAAGAACTTCAGAACCTGTGAAATCTGAAAGTCTTCGTGAGCAAGAGCCGAAATCGTCATTGCACTTTGAAATGTTTATTTCCACAAAACAATTGTAGAGAAAAGCAAAACACTCCATGGGAAAAAAAGACCTCTCTTTGTAAATCGTTATTTGTATGATCTGAATAAATGATCATATAAAGAAATTATTATAAATGAGTCATGTCAATGTCATACTAATAGAATAAATGACAGTAACAGTTAATTAATTAACAGTTAATTAATTAATTAATGTGCGTCTATGTATAATAATAACATGAATATTCATAGTTTGTTCTCAGTCAATTAAAAATATATGGAATTAATTGCATATGCAATTAATCAAATTTAGTGAATTAATTAATGAACTTAAGCGCATACAGTATGTTACTGTTCAAAGGTTTGGGGCTGTTGTTTTTTATTTTTATAAAAAATAATGCTTTTAATGAGGAAGAAATTGCATTAAAATGAAAAAAAAAATTACAATTTAGGTCAAAATCATTAGGATATTAAGTAAAGATCATGTTTCATGAAGATATTTAGCAGTTTTCATAAATATAGCAAAACGTAATTTTTGATTTGTAATATGCATTGCTAAGAGCTTTATTTGGACAAATGTAAAGGCTATATATATATATATATATATATATATATATATATATATATATATATATATATATATATATATATATATATATATATTGCATGCTCAGATTCCAGATTTTCAAATGGTTGAGCAAACTAACCATACATCAATGGAAAGCTTATTTATGCACCTTTAATATTTTGTATAAACCTCAAATTTTGACCCTTATGACTAAACGCCCTGAGGCTGTGCTGAACTTTAAATGAAGTTACTGATACAAGTGAGGCCGGCGTGGTTGAGTGTACCACTGGAGATCAGAGAAGCATGGCTAAGTGTGCTGAGACGGCCTGATGCACAGCGCTGATGCAGGTGTGATTCAGATGTGTGAAAAAGTCCAAGGGTGAGATGGAGAGGGACCTGTGTGGCCACACGGAGCCCTGCACCCATTCAGCTAATGCAGTTGTTCAACCAGCGCTGTCCTGCTTGTAACTGTACAGCTGCTGACACTAAAAAGCCATTACTGGTGCCACTGTAAAACCCAAACACACACGAACAGCATTTGTATACTTCACAAAACGGGGCAATCATTTTACCAGTACAAAGAGGTCATTACAAAGAGGCAGCTGGATGCAAGAAATCTGATTTCTCATAATGAAGTTATAACAATATCAATGTCACATCGCAACCTTTAGGCCACAATGCATTTAATCAGCGATAGCAAGCGACTCTAGCTGATGCGGGGCAGTTAGGCTCCATTATCACTCAATTTTCTTGTTAAGCGGAACATGGAGGAATATTAATTAATGCATTTGCTTTCTGAGGCAGTTCAGCAAAGTCCCTGACATCCAATTAGTCAAAGTCACTATGCAGGTTATTCGGGTCAAATAAGCTTCTGGAGCTGTACTTTATTTTGTGATGTGACTTCATCTGCGCCTCAGTTCTGAGTAAGAACATGCAGACGGTGTCTGATTTCTGAATGCATTCAATTATACTGAAACATGGGCTTTGAATTAAAATCTATCTCAGAAAAAGTTGTCGCCAAAGGTTGCCAATTAACAGTAGGTTTGCGGCAAAAACATCTGGGGAAACAAAAAAAACCTGTTCAAACAAGTTTCTTTCTGTCAAAAAGTTGGTGTAATATTTTGTACGTTTCTCAGAAGTGCATTTCCCCACAAAACATTCCTCATGGAGGTACTTCATGCATTATCTCCCTCACTTTATATAAATTTTTGCTTAAAACTTACACTTTAACAATGAATAAGAAATGTTGCCATGGCAAAGTGCTTTAATTTGAAGTATTAAAATTATATATATATATATATATATATATATATATATATATATATATATATATATATATATATATATATAATCAAAGCTTAATAGATATATTGGGGGTAAAACTCATAAAGATAACAAAAGCACAAAACTAAAGCTCATTTAAAATATGACAGTGCATAAATACTATGAAAACAACAATATGACATTTCCATACAGTATTTGTTAATCTTTGTTAATAACATCTGGTCATTGGGCTCAGATCTATTAAATAACATTTACAGATATAACTTTTTTGATTTTATTAATGCATGAATAAATTTGAAATTATCATTACATAATATTATTGAATACATAAAAGTATTTTTCAATGAAATGTATGTATTGTAAGTACTGAGTACTATTAATTAACCACATACTTGAGTACCACTAGTACTTACTAAATGATTAGGGTTAGGATTAGGGTTTGGCTTAGGGTTACTTGCATGTCATTATGCATGATTTATTGTTAATACAAAAGTAAGTACATGTAACAAGTGTAACAAGGACACCTTAAAACCAAGTTTTAAAACAACAACAATTTATCCAGTATGATCAGTTCATACATTTAGATTATATCATTTAAAATTACACTAGTATGCATGACTACATGCAATTGATAGTTCATCGTTAATTTTAGGTTTTAACAGTTACAGTCTATTTTTTTATTTTATGAACATTTCAGGGATCCACCGAGGAAGCAGCAGAACATTGTCATATTTAGATTTGCAAGAAGATTTGCCTGCATTTAGACAGGATTCACAGTCGCAGTATAAGCAACGCGTCTGCCACTTGTTTATTCCTGCGCTGAGCCGACAGAAGACAAGACACACGCCGGCAGTCGTGACAGCGGCAAACTTTAAGATGACTCTCATGCGGCATCTCAAACACAGAACCCAAGCTGACGCAAAACTAAACAGAATTAGGTTTAGTTCAGTATCCGATAATAGCTCTGCCTCACAGCAGCGCAAATGTGTTTAAGACACAGCGAGTAGCTGGAACCGGCCGTAAAGCCTTAGCGACTGTCCTTGGCTTCTCTGTTAAGAGAGCGTTTCACAGTTAGCAGCTCTGACTCAGGCTGACTGCCCTGGAGATCATGTAGGGGAGTGCAAATATGAAGAGCTGATTCACAACACCTTCTCATTAGCATGTTAAAGGTGGGAGCTGCCATTTGCAACTCAACAGCTACAAGGTGCCAATGAAGCATAAACACACGTTTTCCGAGCAGTTGTTAAACAGCTCATTTAATACCACACACAATCGCTCAATACAGCTTTCGAAAATGGCCAAAAGCGTTGAGTAAGCCTGCTGTTTTTAGAATCAATAACCTTGATGTTTGATACACTCGCCCGTCCGGTTATTACTCGACTGCAAGGGCCCTTTCGGCGAGTACAGAGCGTTCAGATGCTCTTCCCCTCTCGTGGACATGCTGTCATGGCAGGCTGTCAGTTTGAGGAACGGTTCATCATTGTCATGCCGTTGAACGGCTCCGATTGAGCCGCACAGCTGGAGTTATGTTAAGTGTAAAGCAAAGTGACAGAAATGCTAATCAAGTATCAAAACTGACACAGCATTCCCATCGATGCACATCAGGCCGTCAATGATTTATTAGGCAAAGTAAAAGCATGTGTCACCAGCCGCAGGTCTCATGGGTAAACATGCCACCGGCTCAAGGTCCAGCACTTAGCGACGCTTTTTACGTGATACACGCCAAGGACTATATTCTCGATGGCAACATGCGGCATACGTAAGTGTCACACGACAAATATATATGTATGTACACACACACATTTATATTAAGTAAACAAATCACCCTTGCTTCGATGTGGGTTCGAAAGACAAAAAAAAAAACAATAAAAAAAAAAACATTAAAATTAAAACTTCCTGATATAACTAAGTTTAAATCACATGATCATTTACTATTTCAAAATCAACTTAAATTCACAGATACATTGAATAATAATAATAAAAAAAGATTTACACAGAAATATTAAACATTTATAAAACATTTCTGAAGGATCATGTGACTGAAGGCTGAAGTAACAATGCTGAAAATTCAGCTTTGCGTCACAGAAATAAATGACATTTTAAATTGTATTTTTAAACTGTAATAATATGGTATTTTACAATATTACTCTTTTACTGTATTTTTAATTGAATTAATCCATTGTTGAGCATAAGAAAGTTGGGAAAAGGTAAATAAATAAATAAAAACTTATTGACCCCAAACTTTTGAATGATAGTGTACAAATCTACACTACAGAAAAAAAATTAAAAAAACAATGAGTTTACATTTGCTTTGGATGCTAATTAAGTGTGCATATGTCTGTCTAGTTTTGATGACAAAACAGGAAAAAGTTTTTCGTTTGTTTTTGCATTTTCAGGGTTTTATAATGAGTTGAATTCTGTTAGTTATCAGCCTTTCGCTGTACATGTAAACACAAAGTCGACATAATTAAAGCACATTATGAGTTTGCACAGCTGCCTTGCTTTCTCACAGTGTGCATGAGCGTGTGTCTGTGTCCTCTTTAAGGTGCTCCGCTGTGCTGAGTAAGCGTTCTCCCCTCCTCTATTCCCGTCCCCTTGATCTGAACACAGAAAGAGGGAGAGGGAGAGAGAGAGAGAGAGAGCGCTCCAACAGGCCCCAATTATCTCACAGTCATTCAGCATTCCTCATTCAACTCCCCTAGCGACACCCACCACTGCTTTCATTTCTGTGAGGAGATTCCAGCCTGAGCCTTGGGGATCTGGGGGTGGAGAGGTTAAACACTGCACAGCTCAACTGAATTTGGCATTAGAATCGCAGGGATGAAAGTTGAAAGAAAGCTGGCTCGGCCGATCCCGTACTTTTTTTTTTCGCATCTTGGGCTGAGAAAGGAATGGTGCCGGTTTGCTGGATCACCGTATAGCTGTTGCCAATTAAGGCTGAGCTTCTTTTAAAGCGGGGTTTTGGAAAGCGGCCTAGTTTGACGCGTCAACAATTTGCAGACGCATAATTTAGTTGAGGCATGTAAGTGACAAAACAGCAAAATTCAAGCTTCCGCTGCATAGCAAACGAACCATTTTAAACAGTTGCTCTAGTAGAGCGACGCAGTCCTGCTGGCTGAGTTTGTATAATTCAACATATTGTTGTAGCAGAGAGTATACCTCAAGCTACACACAAAACATTTCCAGACATGCACTTCTAATTTTCGGATATAGGACATGTGTGACACGCTAAACTGTTTTTGAAGAAAAAATTAAAATTAAAATGCATGCAGCTTTTATTACTTCAGGCTATATATGACAGTTATTTTAAAATAATTTGGCATAACAGAGGATCATTTAAAATGAACTAGAAATAAAAAGTATAAGAAGTAAAAAAAAAAAATGTGTGTGTCTCCATCTTTGCAGCACATGTATGTTCATGAATAGTCTCACACAAACATATATAAACACGCACACACACACACCCGCACACACGCACGCACACACACACACACACACACACACACATATAGTAAAAGCTGGGCCATACAAATTTATTAGAATTTTTTATATTGGGACAAAAATACCCATTAAAAAAAATAAGAGAAAGAAAGGAAGAAATAAAGAAAGAAAGAAAGAAAGAAAGAATTCTGCAGGTTTGTTGTTGTTGTTTTGTGTTGCAAGACACTTTCTCTTATACATCTACAAAACTGTTAAATGTAAAAAATCTTGCAGTTGATACATGCATCCATACATGCTTAAATATTTCATTAAATTAATAAATAAACAGATACACATTTGTTTCTGTTCTTTTTGGAGCCGTTACAGCGGTTTATATCCATTAAAGCATATTTATACATGTTAATAAATATTGGAACAGCTGGTTTATGCATAATTTATATATCTTAACATCTGAGAGAATGCCTGGCCTCACAAATGGTTTCGATTGGTCCCTGAAAATCAAGACAAGCCCTCACTGTAGAACAGGCTGTTCGTTTTTAATATTGGGGGGAAACAGAATTACTAACAATGTTGATTATTCAGCGGGACAGACCAACATGTTGCTTTTTTTTTCCTTGGGCAAACCCTGACTCTTTCGAGAATAACAGATTGAGCTGAATATATTCTGCCAATTCTTGAGCGCTCAGACACAAAGAAAGAGCAGGATGTGCACACTTACACACACACACACACTCACACAATTGATTATTCTCTGAGGATCCCTTTTGAGTCCTCCATTAGCTTTGATGTTGATAGCCATTAAAAAGATTTCTTACTTGATGTGTGTAATTAATGTCCTCTCTTTGTTCTCACTTCAGTCTTAAAAGAGGAAGAACATCCTTAATTGTAAACTCAAGTGAATATTCATGCCGTAATCTGATCTCTTTTCCAGTCTTATTTCACTGAATGCACCTAAATTACTTCACTACAGCCGCGCTTTTCTTTTTAAAGGCAAAATCAGTGGTGGGGTCCTGTGGCTAAAGTGAATGTTTTTTCTGGCTCGCTCTTCTACGGTCGGCGTGATGCATTGTTTGCTGCATGAGAGCAGCCCGCGGCATTTTCTGCTTTCATAGGTGAAGTGCAGGGAAGAGGCATCGCAAGACTGATGGTGTGTAAACAATATGGAGACAAGGATAAGCAACAGACTTGAGTCATGTGCATTTCACGTCATCAACATTGCCGCAAATATTAGCCTATATTCTGGTAATAAAAGCTTGCCTGTAGCTCAAACAGCAGACAATGGCGCTAGAAACAAAATGAATAATGTGTACCATGAATGTAGTTTAGCTTTGGAAAAAATTGATAAATGTAAAAGCAGTCTTGGTGAGGTTACTTTGAAAGTGTAATAGACAACATATTACAAGTTACCCTATTAAAAATGGGTTAAATTAGTTTATTAAACTATCACAGCTGATTATATTTAATTACTTTTTGATAACATTTGCACTCTGTGGTAATACTATTTTAAGTTGTCCCGGTAACACGCTACAGTACATGTACTTGCTATTAGAATAACAATTAATCATGCATAATTACATGCAGGTAACCCTAAACCAAACCCTAATCCTAACCCTAACCCTAACCATATAATTACACTGGAACAAGACACCATAAAATAAAGTGCAACCGTAATGGTGATTAAATTACACTTTTTTTCTAAATAACTGTAATGAATTATTTTGTAAGTTAATTGCATAACGTTGTTACACGTACAACATTTAAAAACACTGTGTAAAAGCATATCTGCTTACTTGATTGAAAGCATTGTGTCTATAAAAAATACAAAATAAAAACAGCTTGCTTGCGGGGAAAATGAATGAGAAATATTTGTGAAAGAATAAAAACTCTAATCCAGTGAGTGATCAGCACACTGTAAACCCAAATGCTCAAAATAATTAAACTGATTGAGTAGTATAAACTTAATTTTCCAAAAAAGTTCTACTAACTCAAGTAGTTTGGGTTTGTGTGACTTTTTAATAGTTTTTGAGTGATTTAAAATTATTATTTTTGATTAACTGAAACAACTTGCTCATTAAGTAAGTGTCACTTAGGAATATAATTTAACTTTACTTATTTTTTATTTTTATTTTTTTAGTTGTTTCAACATGATGTCTGCATATGACATTAGTAAACTTTGTGTGTGTGTGCGCGCGTGTGTGGTGAAGCAATTTGTCACCTTTAATTAAATTATATACATATAAATAAGTTAAAATAAAATAAAAACTTCATTTGACTAATGAAGCTTGTGTCTTCATGAATTCAGCTTTAAAAATTATTTTGCAAGAAAAATATTACATAAATATTACAAATTTTACATACACAAACGTTAACACTAACCAGAACAGCTGTTTTAATGTGTGCACAAAATACAATATTATATTATATATTATATATCTATTATATATACAGTATTATATATAGAATGGGCCTTTATCACATGCAGTAAAAAAAATGTTTGTTTAAAAAACTTTTCCGTTGACGTAAGGGTCGTTATTTTATTGGCTTACGCGGCTAACGTGCTCCAAGGTCAGTGTGAGACTTTTACGACGTTGTGGGAGCGCGCAACGCTTGGATAACGTTTGCTTTGGCGCCACAAAATACTGCAGTGAGTGAGGAGGATCTCAGCTTCAAGTTGTCGGCAGTTATCACGGTAAGTGTTAAATGCATTTTAAATAGGCGCTTATCTAGTGAACAGTTGCAACAGTTTAGTCTAGAAAAAACTTTAAATAGCGTTCACCAGTTACGTATATTTACATCCAAAAGTAATGGATGTCCTGCAAGGAATAACTGATGAAATGGGCCTGAAAAAAAAATGAACGGCGAACGGGCGAAGCATATGTTACACATTAGTTAACTTCTATATCATTTTCGAACGGATCATAGTCTATATTTCCGCTTGCACAACGTACGAGACAATGTAACTTTGCCTAACGTTCCATTTGTTTTATTTAAAGACATTAGACACGCGATTTAAAAATAAACATTAGTTACTAATTTTGTCTGGTGTGCAAAAACACTATATAACTTGGAAAAAATACTTTTCCCAATGAGGTGATGTGCCACTGATACGCAATTTGGGGAGTTGGAGAGCACGTGCCATTGCAGAAATGTGCCTGGAAATCCTCTGAACACTTTCATATATTTTAAGTCTAATATGGTAAAATGATATAGACCTGTTACGCGTTCAAGTTTTGACTGATGACATCGTTTTTGAAATATAAAACACTGTGGCCCACAACTATCACATTCCGGCTTAATATTTAACAGCTGCAACTGTCTATTATATAGTAGTCCCCTTTATGTTTGGTGTTACATCAACATAACTTTTTACATGTTTCATTACTGGATAAATAATTCAAATTTCTCACAAATTATTCAGTGAAAATTCATATTTAATGGTTAACGTTACTTGTCGGCACCTATTGGCGTAACAACGTAATTGTGCCATGTAAATTATGATCTTTCAGAATATATATTGCAGTTTCAATCGAGATCTTTTAACAATTAATCGTGCAGCTCAAGTGGTAGCTGTATTCTCTGGTCATGGTCATGTAACCTGTTTGTTGAATTGTACTCGGATAATTAAACTGTTTTTTTTTTCTTTTTTGGAGCTATACACTTTCTAACATTAATTTTGTTTTTCTTTCAGGTTGTTGGCTTCAATATGATTTGGCAGTGTAAGTTGTGTTCAGCTTCTTTTACTGAACGACTGCAAATATTTAAGCACTACAGACTGCAGCATAGCCACTTTTCCAGTGTATGCCCCCTTCCATGCATCTACAATTATTGCATGTGTACATTTAAGACTTTTAATAGTCTTAGAACTCATTTGGCAAGATGTCACACTCACCAATTTGGCAGTAGTGCAGAACACTGTCAGCAGTCTCTGTTGTTTAAATGCCCTTTATGCCCATTTCAGCAGCATTTTTCTGAATCTGTTGTCTTCTGCCATCTTAGAAGGCATTTAAGAAATCATGAAACAGTGGCTTGCCCATATAAGGATTGCAGCTTTACCACTAATGTGTACTCTACATTCAATTCTCATAAAAGTAGATCACACCAAGCAAGTGTTTCGTCAGACTTTAAAAATGACATTGTCAGTGAAGTTGCTCAACCCAGTATTCCTGCAGTTGATGGTGATTTGAATGAAGAACCTTCAGGTATAGATGAGGATCCATTGGGGGATGATGGTGTGTGTGACACTGACAAACTAAAACAAGATCTCAGAATGAATTTATCTTCCTTATTTCTAAAGATGCAGGCAATCCTCATTGTCTCAAACACAACTACCCAGGAAATAGTGGAGCATTTAAATCAGGTCTGCTTCTTATCGCAGCCTTTGATCAAGAAGGAAATTCAAGATATATTGCAGAGAAATGGTTGCAATTTGGCAGAATCTGCACTGGATGAGGTTGTAAGTGGAGTTATGGACTCTAATGTTATATTTACTAGTACTTCTAATTGTGCAGAGTTATCCACATCGAAGCGCAGAAAAATCTTTTTTGAGCACAACTATCCATGTGTAATGCCAATTGAGTATCAGCTGGAGCAACTTGGACATTCCATAATGTATGTTCCTATCCTTCGAATGATTCAGGAGTTGTTTAAGAACACAGACATTCTAAAAATAATTACTGATCCAAATACCAATTCTGGTCAATATGCATCATGTTGCAATGGCTCTTATTTCCTTGAAAATGAATTATTTTCAACCGGTGATCTCATTTTACCCCTCCAGCTATATATTGATGATCTTGAAATTGCCAACCCACTTGGCACATCACGTAAAATTCACAAACTTTGTGCTGTTTACTGGGCATTTGCCAATATGCCACCAAAACACAGATCAACTTTACACAATATACAGCTAGCATTGCTTGCAAAAGTGACAGACATCCATAAGCATGGGTATGCAGCTGTACTTGCTCCATTATTACGTGATGTTCATATTCTTGAACAGGATGGTGTCTTTATTGAAAGAGCTGGTCGCAATGTCAAAGGTACCATCTTTTGTGTTTCTGCTGACAATCTAGCCGCCCATGGATTAAGTGGCTTTGTGGAGTCATTTAAAGAAGGCTATGTTTGCAGATTCTGCTTGGCCACAAGAGAACAGTTTAAAGCAACTGAAGCCAGGCAGTTTTCTCAAAGAACCAAAGACAGCCATGACCTTCATGTACAAAACCTTCTGGAAAGTGACACTTGCTCCAACCACTTTGGTGTTAAAGCTAGTTGTGTCTTGCGTGACTCCCTGGATTACTTTCATCCAATCACAGGCTTTCCTCCAGATGTACTTCATGATCTTCTGGAAGGAATAGTTCCTGTGGAGCTTTCTTTCTGCATTAAGACTATGATCTGGATGAAGTACTTCACTTTAGAGTATTTGAACCAAAAGATTGCATCATTCCCATATAAGCACACTGATAAAGTGGATAGACCTCATCCAATTCCCAAAACATTTTTGTCTCGAGGAACGATAGGAGGGAATGGACATGAAAATGCTACTCTGCTCCGACTGCTTCCATTACTTGTAGGCAGTGTAGTACCAGAAGGTGATGGTGCATGGACAGTTTTGATGGAACTGAAAGAGGTAGTGCAGTTAGCATTATGCCCATCATTTACTGATGAAACCTTAGACTATTTTCAGTCCAAAATCAGTGATCATAAGCAAGTACTTCTGCAAACGTTCCCAGAGTTTAACCTTCGTCCTAAACATCACTACGTGGAGCATTACCCCACCATGATCAAGTGCTTTGGGCCCCTGGTGCATGTTTGGACAATGCGATTTGAGGCCAAACACCGTTTTTTTAAACGAGTGGTGCATGACGCTCAAAACTTCAAAAATATTTTGAAGACAATGGCAGTCAGACACCAACACATGATGGCATACCATCTTGCTGCCCCTTCATTTTTCAACCCTGAAACACAAGCGTCCAGTGTTGACTCTGTTCTGGTTTCAGCTCTACCAGAAGTAGCTCAGCTACACATCAGAAGACTAACAACTAGTGACACAATATACCAGACATCAAAGGTTACCATCAATGGCACAGACTATGTCTGTGGAATGTTTTTGTCTGTCGGAGAGAGTGGTGGACTACCTAGGTTTTGCAGAGTAGAACACATTTACCTTGTCAATAGCACCATTTCATTCCTTTGTTCTGATTGTGAGTCCTGGTTTTCAGAACATCTTGGATCCTATGAGCTCTCACCTTCACAGACAAGTCTGTCAATCCACCTAAGGTCTGACTTAAACGATTCAGTCCCTCTCTCTGCATACGAGGTAGAAGGCTCGCTTCTGTTGACACCCAAGAGATTCATACAAATAAAACAAGCCAGTGGTGAGTATTTTTCATGAATCAATTACTATTTTTATTACGGTGCAGTATATAATCTGTGTATTTTAATAAGTATTTATACATGCCAATCTTTTGATTTCCATCAGCATAATGGCAGCTTTATCTCCACAAGCCATGATCCTTCGTGTTGTTGAGCCAGACCGGGCTAGAAAATTAAAACTAAGTTCACGACCAGCCTCTGTTGATGCACTGATTGCTGTTATAAAAGAACAGCTGGAAATAGACCTTGACTTCAGTTTAAAATATGAAGACCCTGACTTTGATGGAAAACTTACTTCCCTCTCTGACATTGATGAGTTGCCACAGAAAGCTGTTGTGCATGTGTCATTTGAGCAAGATTCCAGCTCTGTTGCATCAACAGAAACAATGTCAAGTGTATCATCCTCAGAACGTGGGAGAAGATGGCCTTCACATATTTTTCCAATTCCCACATTTTCTTTTGACGTTGAACTGAGACTTCGGGAAGGTAATGCCGAATTTGAGAAGAACAACAAGCAACTTCAGTTAACTAGAGACATAAAACATGACATTTTAGAAAAGCTAGCATCTGTGATGTATGGCTACAAGGCTTATCCCAGTGATAAGGAGATAGCAATGGTAGCTGAGGCTCTTGTGGTAAAACATCCTTGCTTGAAAGAAGCAGGATCTCAGACTGGCTGGAATGGGTGGAAAAATAGCCTCAAATTTAAGATGGGGAACTATAGGAGCAAGATGAGAAGGGCTGGATGTCCAGAGATCACTGTAAATGCTGGAAAAAGGAGTGCAATGAATCCTGACAATGAATCTTCACATTCAAATATTAAAAGACCCAAACGAGCAGAAGTAAACTTTTTGCCCAACTTTCCCCAAGGAGAAAATCCCTCAACTCTTGAACAGTTGAGACAGAAAATTGTTGATGAAATGAAGAAAGCTGAGAAGAACTTACCACTTATAAAAAACATGATGCAAACCACCTTTGCTCTGCGGCGACAGACCATAGTGAAGACATGCCCACCAGTAAAAGAGCTCATGGAACTCTGGCCTGCACTCAAAATGGAATCTGAGGTAATGTGGGGTAACACTGTTTGTCCTGTTATTGCTTTCTTGATAACATGTACCACATTCAGGGGCTGTTTTCTGTGAGGAGGTAGTAGATTAACCAGGTTCACATAATGAACATGGCTGTGTTCTCTGTCTTTCATTGTTTTAAAATGTAGGTGTATGCAGAGTTCCAACGGATTACAAACGAGAACCTGCCCAACACATTCTACTCTGAGCTTGACCGACATCTTCCTAGACTGATGACCCTGTTCAGACAGAAAGCATCCAGAACCGGGAAGACATCAGATACTTTAACTGAAATCCTAAGAATCCATGATGACCAGGTAAAAATATTGTTGTACATTTTGTAGGCTAAAACTTAATTAAAATATTAAAGTTTGAAAACATTAGAAAATGTTGATGATTCAAATCAGCTTTGAACACTACAACTTGTCCTTTTTTTTTTTTTTTTGTATTTGCATATCTGATTGTATTGTTTAGAATTTACAGTTTAGTTATGTACAGTTCTGTTTTTATCATTATAGGAGTTTCATGACATACACACCAAACGTGTCACTGTTCTTCATGCGCTTCCTGTGTATCTACGTGAGGACGTCTCTGGGTTTTTAAGGACCTGCATGGTGAGTATTTAAAAAAAGAAATATCACATTACCACACTAAACAGTTCTTATAAATACATACATGCTTACTCTTGTTCAGTCTTTCCAACCAAATAGTTTGTGCGATTTGTTTTCTTTGACCCCACTGTAAAATAGTTCTAGATTATTTTTTACGCTTTTTTTTTTGTTGCATAGTATCAATCTCTTGCAACGTTTGTTTACTGTTAGCTTGGCTGGCTTGACAGATATTCTGTTTTTGCTTTAATATCCATTTTATTTTACAGGACACATCTGATGAGCCAGAGCTTTTAGATGTTGCAGTGGCCCTCCTCACAGTCATCAAAGATAATGACACAAGTCCAGTTCACTTCCAGCCTGTGAAAATCTCTGTTGTCATCGAAAGTGAGATTGTGGGCAGCCTCTCCAGATTTGCTGATGCCTTCCTGGTAATGTTTGGACTAATCTATGCACTACACCTCAACTATCCCAGGGGACTGACCAACACTTTTGAATTCATTCAAAAGATTTTGCTTGGTCTTGATGAGGGTAAACTGTCACCCAAGTTACAGAGTCTCAAAAATGACTTGATGTGTATGTAGAAATGTATTGGAAAAATTACTAAGGCCTGGCAGTTCCTCAGTAGTTCAATGTAAAAACAATTTGTGAAAATAATGGTTGAAAGGTTTTTGCACTTTTTTCCCCCAAAATGTGCACAGTGTGCATTTATTAATGTGCAGTTTTCATTTCTAAATGTTATTTGTGATTTTAAAACAGCCCTTGTTCTTTACAATTGTTAAGTACAGCTGGGTAGTACTTGGTAACAATGCATGTAATTTAGTTTTAAATGGTTCATGTTTTTGTAAAAGTTCATGCAGGTTTGTGAATTTGTAATGTCAGAGATGTGGTCTTAATCAGTTTTTCAGGTTTTATCATAGTGCACCTTTTTTCTGTCTTTTAAATGAAGTGTTAAATAGGAAAGGACAAGAACTCAGCACACTGTAATTTTAAACTGTTTAAGTTTGTTGAACTTAAAATATTTGAGGCAACGAGTTACATCAAAAAAATTAGTTTTGATTCATATGATTTTGAGTCTTGTGTTTTAAAAGGTTTGAGTAACTTGTACTTAAAACACAAAGACAAAGATACTAATAAATAATGAGTTCATTCAACTTAAAAGTGGCTCTTTGTGAAATTTTTTTTTTAAGTGTTTTTAACTAAATGTCTTGAGTATGTGAAAGCTAAATTTTAAGTCACTGTAACTAAAACTATTTCAGTTAATTTCATAACATGTTTTAATTTAACTGAAATTAAAAGGTTTATGTAGTATGTAATATAGATATTTAATTTTTTTTTAAATTAAATTTTTAAGTTCATTAACTTAAAAAATTTGAGGCAACGAGTTACATCAAATTTTTTGAGTTCTGCTTACTAATTTGGGTTTACAGTGCACTTCTGTTGCATTTTTCGCTCTCCATGGTTCCATGGTAACTGTGGGGAACAGGATTGTGGGTAATGTAGTTCTTCAGGTAATCTGAATGTTTCACATAAAGCTGAAATCTCAACATTCATTTGAATTGGTTTATATTTTATTTTAAAAATGAATTTAGTAATTTAGGGAGGTTTTAAATAGACAAATACAAACATAATTTTTGTTTGTTTGTTTGTTTATGCACAAAGGCTTATTTTCAAAAATATGTCAAAATGTTATTTAATTCTGTAATGGCAAAGCCGAATTTCCAACATCATTACTCCAGTGTCACATGATCAGTAATCATTCGGATGCACTATGATGATTTGCTCCACAAAAACATTTATTAATATCATATTACTACATGGAAAGCAGTTGTGCTGCTTCATATTTTTTTGTGAACACTACATCCATGCTGCATCTTTTTTTAGGATTCTTTGATAAACAAAGTTCATCAGCATTTATATTTGTAATAGATTGTAATAGACTTCTCTGCAACACAATAAAATACATCAATGTCACTTTTGATCAATCTAATGCATCCTCGCTGAATAAAAGTACATAGATATATAATGCTTTTATTCAGACACTATATAGTGTCTCAATAATTTGAATCACCCTTTGTGAAGATTTTCCAACATTTCCTTCATGTCCCAGTACAAAGTAGAGTCCCGTCAATATCTGTGACACAGCATTATCTCTCCACTTCCCATAAAAATCCACTCAGAAGTAATATAGAGCTGAGGCATTTATTTAGGATGAAAGTCACACCCCGGTGAAACTGAATCATATTTGAGAGATCAGGGATAAGCTTTGGATGTGCCGGTCGAGTCTTTTGGGGATACGTGGCGGTAATTCACCTTTACGCGTCCTGTCAGACGTGCTGAGGCGATCCGCCACGGATTCAGATTCTTCTAAACACACAAGTCATTACAGCGTCTGGAGATGAATGACTGAGATCATTTATTCATTAACAGACTGACAGAAACATTGTGTACCAGAAATACACAGACCTTGAGCCAAATGAATACAATGAGATGGTGATTCATTACAGACTATTTTATTAAGCAGGACTGTAGTCATGGAAACACTCTTAGTCTCTAATGCTAGAAATTACGAACTAATACACTCTTTAAGAACCACCTTTTTTCACTCTTTATTTTGTATATATATATATATATGTATATACTGTGTAAATTTGACCAAATAACCTTTGTGGATTTCAGTGGAACTGGACAATGCTATATCTCATTAGCTTTAGTTCAGTTGCACCCTGTGCATGCTTAATAACTTCGATACAGCAGCTGAATGCATGGAATGATTATGAACTGCAGCTGCAAATGAATCACATTCATTCGATTTGCCTTAGTTCATTGTAAATGCAAAACTGAAAGCATTAATTAATCATTAATCTCTAATACTGCAGCTGTTACCCAAACAGGAAGATGTGAGAGAGGGAAAAATGTCTCAAGGTAGTATGGGAGTTTGAAAGGGAAGTGAGAGATGAGAGCAGTTCTTCATGCTGTAGATGCCAAGGTACCTGCATTCAGCTGTGACCAGCTGGAAACCAGCGATCTGATATTATTGATTATATGAGCTGTATGATTCATATTTTCCACAGAGAAATAGATTTTTAATGATAATGTATTAACTTTTAAACCATGCACAATTATGGATTTCCTTAAAAAGCCATAAGTACATGTGATTTCAGCTTCATTATTAAGAAAAAAACAAAAAAAGTCTAATAGACATGCTGGAGAATATTCTCCACTATCCTGACCAGTGATCTACTGTATGTACATTCACAAGTTTAAGGGGACATTTCATAGGCATAATGGTTTTTATACTGTATCGACTGTATTTTCTCATCAACCATTTTGTGCAGTAAAGCACTTCTGGCTACATGGGACTTTAAATATGTGTGAGGACTATTCATCGAAAAAAAAAATATATATAATTAGAGAATAAAGGTTATTATTAATAAGGCTGTCTTATTGTCCTTTGGAAATCTAAATGGATCCTTTATTCTAAAGAGTCATGTTCACTTACAGTGCACTAATAAAATAATTAATGTACCTGGCAAAAAACATAGGGTATGAATCTAAGATGGACTCATTCTGGCCATAGGGGAATATTGCATGTCATTTCACATGTGAGAGTGAGAGATAAAGAAACACTACACACACACATACCCAGTTGCACCCTCTGGCTGGAGCTGCACAGGAGTAATGCTCTCCTCTCATAATAAACATGTCCACATCTTACATCCAAGTTGCTCTAATATACCGGAGAGAATATTTATGGCACATCCCTGATTTGTTTGCTGTTATTAATGGGGCAGGGAGGAAGGAAGTGTTCTGTGGCTGCCAGAGCAATATCTGACCTCCGAGAGTGCATTAAATCAAGGCATTAGGGCCTGTGTTAATAAAAAGGATAGCCGAGGCGGAGCACCTCGGCCAAAACAAACACACCCCAGACACAACAAGCAAACTGCCCAGGCTTCCAGTAGCACAGGAAGGAGAATTAATATTGGGCTTTAATCTGCCATATTAGGGCAGCGACCTGCCACGGTTGACTGAAATGTGAAGAAGATCTCTGCAAAGCCTCTGGGTGAGCTCTGCTCAGAGATGATTCGAAGTGCATGTCCATCACAATGAGACCCAGGCCAATGCCCTGAGTGCAGGTCACAGAGGTTAATGTGGTGATTGTACATGGTGGTTCTTAAAAATAAAGCTTCCAATTAGTGGCAAAATGGGTTTTACAGCTGGACACCACTGCAGAACCTTTTCATTTACATTGCTCATTCCAAAACCAGTTACATATGTTTCAGAGGTTTCATATGCAAGTTGGCAAGATGAAAACCACTATCGTCTGTTTCAAAATTCCACATTACATCTTTAGGCTAAAATAAACATAACAAATTCAAATCCAGGTTTAGAATATTAAAGATTTATTATAAAATTATATATATATATATATACACACACACATTTGGACACACCTTCTCATTCAAAGAGTTATCTTTATTTTCATGACTATGAAAATTGTAGTCACACTGAAGGCATCAAGGGCTATTTGACCAAGAAGGAGAGTGATGGGGTGCTGCGCCAGATGACCTGGCCTCCACAGTCACCGGACCTGAACCCAATCCAGATGGTTTAGGGGTGAGCTGGACCACAGACTGAAGGCAAAAGGCCAACAAGTGCTAAGCATCTCTCGGGAACTCCTTCAAGACAGTTGGATCATTTCAGGTGAGTACCTCTTGAAGCTCATCAAGAGAATGCCAAGAGTGTGCAAAGCAGTAATCAAAGCAAAAGGTGGATACTTTGAAGAACCTACAATATGACATATTTTCAGTTGTTTCACACTTTTTTTAATGTATATAATTCCATATATAATTCCATATGTGTTGATTCATAGTTTTGATGCCTTCAGTGTGAATCTACAATTTTCATAATCATAAAAATAAAGAAAAATCTTTGAATGAGAAGGTGTGTCCAAACTTTTGGTCTGTACTGTAAAAAAAAAAAAAAAGTTATATTAATATATATATATATATATATATATATATATATATATATATATATATATATATATATATATATATATATATATATATATTATTATTATTATTATTATTATTATTATTATTATTATTAAATCAATAAATCCATGATACTTCTTTTTTTTCTCAAAGTGCAAATACATCAATTGAATCAATATGAAAGTTATTTTCATATTGAAACTGATGAAAATACACAGCATTGATAGTTGATCCACATATGACAGCCTCTGAACTTGGACACTGTACTATCACTCCATCTGAAAGCACGTGATTTACTGGTACTATTAAATCACAGAACCGGTTTTACTGAAGACATGCTAATGACAATCACACGTGATTTATCGTGCAGCGCTGGTTTGTTGATCAAAAAGTACAAAGTAGTTGAGTAAAACTTAAATGTGGAGTGTATTCAAAGTGGCACGATCATAAATGCCACTTTAGCTGCTTCTGTTTCTTCTACAATCAAATGTCAGTTTTTCTAACATTTTTTTTTTTTGGATTTGTAACAACCCTATATTGTATTATTATATTAAATTAAATTATTAATACAACGTAAAAAAATTATATGACAGATGCATTTAATGCAGTTAAGGAAAATGGCCTTTAAATAGGCAAAAATGATCTAGAAATCAATTCAAATAAATTATAGTGTGCAGTAACTTTAGTCATATTAAATGTAATTTCCCAAAAACAAAATTGTGGGATAGACACACACACACACATACACACACACATATTAGTTCTTTCTGGTCCTCAGATCTGATTCGCTGATAACAATGTGATATTAGAGTCTAGCAGATCCCCATCAGCCTTTTCACCATTTGTATCACTGCGTTTGTGGTATTTCTCACAGGAAGTGTCATGGTGGACTCCTACTGTAAATCCACTATAATAAAAAATAATTCAGATGCAGGTAATCACACTCACAGAGTCTATCTCTCTCTCATTATAGTATACTCCACATAATACAGTGCTATTAAAACAGTAATACAATAAGCTTTCAGTGAAACAACTTAACATTCCTTTGTTACTAGTTTTAAAGGGACACTTCCAAATTAGTAACAGAGGTTTGGGCTCAGCTGTTGAAAACTGTCAACTTTAGATTTTAATCTGTGGCAGATGGAAGTAGTTCTGCACAAAAGAGGGCTTTAAAAGATTGTTGTTTCTCTGTACCCTGTGACTTGCTATTCTAGCATCACTGATGTATTATCATAATTTTGTTCATATTTTGAACTATATTTTATTTTATATTTTCAGATTTCACTTTAATATTAAAGTTTCAGTAATAATGTTGTGTTTTTGCCATTTTTACTATTTTTTTTATTGTCCATATAGTATTTATTAACATTATTATTATTATTATTATTGGTTTTAGATTATTTTGTTGAGAAAATTATAAATGTTGCCTTGACAAATAGCTTTTTTTTTTATAGGTTTGCCCTAAAAACACAACAAAACAAAACAAAACAAAAATTAAGTAAAACAAATTGCATGATGCTCCTGTATATATGGTGATAATTTACTCCAAAACCCAAATGTTTTGTGGCCTGTAGCACAAAGCGGTTTCAGTTTTGACCCAGGTAAGTTCATGTTTAGTTTGAGCAAACTCTGAGTTTCTGGGCTCAAGAAGGTGGGTTAGTTTTGAGCAGGTTTCGTCACCATCGTAGTTTACGCTACACAGCTACCCTGCTCTGGAGCAGGTTTTATTCTGGTTTAGAGATCGCAAACCTAAAATGGACCAATCATCTGTGAGCAATCGGACAGCTATCTAATGCAATTAAGTCATCCCCCATACCTCTCGCTCCAAATTAAAGCAGTTTTCATCAACGAAACTGGGTGAACTAATCTATTAGCTGATGATACCTAGAACAACACGCTGATCTGCCAAACCTACAATACAGCACCAATAACATTTCTAACTGTAAAGCTAAATTTACAAATAAATACAAATAAAATAAAAACATGACAAGAGCCATTAAAGGTTTAATGATCTACACATTTCACAGCAAGTGTCTCTAAAATGAAGCCTTGCATTCACAGTGATTTTGTGACAGATGTCTGTTTTCATTTTGACAGACATTGGGTACGAGCATGTGGGTGGAAATCATAAAAGCTCGCCTGGACCGTGCCTGATTGCCGCTGAGAATTTGAGCGTTTCCTAAGCCAGAATCAATGTGTAAAATAAAGTGTCTGAAAAGCGTCTACTATAAGCAATCTGCGTCGCAGCTGTGGTCACTTTTAGTATAACTTACAATGCTAAGCAGCACATGGACTGACGGAACTTTCTGTTATTGTGCTTGTGCCATGGGAGGCTTGATTACATTCATTATCACAACAGGACTGCTTCACTGAGTTGCCATAATTGACAGAACATGTGGTGAACTTTGTTGTGTCTTTCATTTGAGAATAATGCAAAAGGCAAAAAGAAAAGTGCACAGTGTCAGGGACGGGATGAAATAAAAGCTAAAAAGCAAAAGGGACATGTAAAGCACAGTGGGGATTCTTTTGCTTTAGGTAGGTGGCATGGTCATTTCATTTCCATGTCACTTTCTGGTGTATACTTCAATTAACATAATGGTAATGCTGTCCAAACTTTCAGGTTCGCTTCAGCAACTTTTATGCACCCATATTCATGTGACCTCTCTTTTAATGCCATTTGTTCTATAAATACTTTCTAACTTCATTGTGAATTTATCATATCTACAGCTTCCCTTAGTTTCTATGATACAGTTAAGTGCCCTAAACAACAAATGCTTTTAATCTCTGTGCATTTATTCCTCAGTGACTTCACTCCTTCAGACCCCAGACTAAAGATATCATGAATTGAAAGTAGAGAATTGATGAACCAAATTTCCCTCTACTATGTCTATTTCTTGCATCATGCATGCTATTGTAAGATAAATATTGAGACAAAGCAATGCAGCGTGAACCAGTTCTACCAGAAAGACTCGGGAGATAGAGGAATGTACGAAGCATACATTTATTGACAGCTCAGCGAGCACAATTATAAATTTCTTTGGCGGAAGGCCCCGTCCATGGTTCGTAATCCGAGGGTAGCGAATCTGCATTTCCTGCCTGAAGACGAAGGCAGGGGCGCAGCAGACCCCCCCTGGAAGGTAAGGACAGGACCATCCTGGTGGTGGTGGGGAGGGTGGAGGTTGTTGTCGCGTTGGCATCTGCGAACTCAAACATGTGTAAGTACGATCTTTTATACAGGAGTATAAAGACGTGATTGGATAATGATGAAGGTAATTAGTGACGAAGTGATTGAGTCTTCCTGGCAGAACTTAGGCTAAAGCTTCCATTTCTACCAGAAAGACTCGGGAGATAGAGGAATGTACGAAGCATACATTTATTGACAGCTCAGCGAGCACAATTATAAATTTCTTTGGCGGAAGGCCCCGTCCATGGTTCGTAATCCGAGGGTAGCGAATCTGCATTTCCTGCCTGAAGACGAAGGCAGGGGCGCAGCAGACCCCCAAAATTAGGTGGATTATGAGACCTCCAGACGGGGCCAGCCTTCCCCCCAAAAAAAAAGTAGATGAAGTATACCCACCAGTTGTGAATCCTAAGGTTCCTGGAAGAAATAGAAAGAGAGTTAGCATGACCAGTATAATGACGTTAGATTAAACTTCTTAAGTTTTACAGAAATAGGCCAGACACAGACAGCAACGATAGGCAGGACACAGACAGCCACGATAGGCAGACAAAGACAGGCCTCAATAGACCAACAGAAACAGCCATGATAGGCAGACACAGACAGGCCTCGATAGACCAACAGAAATAGCCACGATAGGCAGACACAGACAGGCCTCGATAGACCAACAGAAATGCCACGATAGGCAGACACAGACAGGCCTCGATAGACCAACAGAAATAGCCACGATAGGCAGACACAGACAGGCCTCGATAGACCAACAGAAATAGCCACGATAGGCAGACATAGACCGGCCTCGATAGACCAACAGAAATAGCCACGATAGGCAGACACGGACAGGCCTCGATAGGCCGAACATAAATAGCCACGATAGGCCAGACGCAGACAGCCACGATAGGCAAACGCGGACAGGCCCCAATTGGCCGAACATAAATAGCCCGATAGGCCAGACGCAGACAGCCACGATAGGCAGACACAGACAGGCCCCAATAGACCGTACATAAATAGCCACGATAGGCCAGACGCAGACAGCCACGATAGGCAGACACAGACAGGCCCCGATAGACCAACATAAATAGCCACAATAGGCCTCACGCAGACAGCCACGATAGGCAGACACAGACAGGCCTCAATAGACCAACAGAAATAGCCACGATAGGCCAGACGCAGACAGCCACGATAGGCAGACGCAGACAGGCCTCGATAGACCATACAGAATAGCCATGATAGGCAGAACACAGACAGCCTCGATAGACCGTACAGAAAAATAGCCATGATAGCCAGACACAGACAGGCCTCGATAGACCATACATAAATAGCCACGATAGGCCAGACACAGACAGCCACAGTAGGCAGACGCAGACAGGCCTTGATAGACCGTACAGAAATAGCCATGATGGCCAGACACAGATAGGCCTTGATAGACCATACAGAAAAATAGCCATGATAGCCAGACACGGACAGGCCTCGATAGACCAACGGAAATAGCCACAATAGGCCAGACGCAGACAGCCACGATAGGCGGACACGGACAGGCCTCGATAGACCGTACAGAAATAGCCATGATAGCCAACACAGACAGCCTCGATAGACCGTACATAAATAGCCACAATAGGCCAGACGCAGACAGCCACGATAGGCAGACGCAAGACAGGCCTCGATAGACCATGATTAGCCACGATAGGCAGACGCAGACAGACCTCGATAGGCCGTACATAAATAGCCACGATAGGCCAGACGCAGACAGCCACAATGGCAGACGCAGACAGGCCTCAATAGCCGTACAGAAATAGCCACAATAGGCAGACACAGGACAGGCCTCAATAGACCGTACAGAAAAATAGCCATGATGGCCGGACACGGACAGGCCTTGATAGGCCGTACAGAAATAGCCACGATAGGCCAGACACAGACAGCCACGATAGGCAGACACGGACAGGCCTCGATAGGCCGTACAGAAATAGCCATTATAGCCAGACACAGATAGGCCTCGATAGACCGTACAGAAATAGCCACGATAGGCCAGACACAGATAGCCACAATAGGCAGACATGGGACAGGCCTTGATAGACCATACAGAAAATAGCCATGATAGCCGGACACGGACAGGTCTCGATAGACCGTACAGAAATAGCCACGATAGGCAGACACAGACAGCCACAATAGGCAAACATGGGACAGGCCTTGATAGACCATACAGAAAAATAGCCATGATAGCCGGACACGGACAGGTCTCGATAGACCGTACAGAAATAGCCACGATAGGCCAGACACAGATAGCCACAATAGGCAAACATGGGACAGGCCTTGATAGACCATACAGAAAAATAGCCATGATAGCCGGACACGGACAGGTCTCGATAGACCGTACAGAAATAGTCACGATAGGCAGACACAGACAGGCCTTGAAAGACCATACAGATATAGTAACACCACCACCAGTAATTGCATGAATTTACCTGATTAGTTACAGGAGAGCTTGCTGAGCTTCAATAATGGTTTTGAATCAGGTCTGATGTATGATTCAAATGCTTAGGAAGACCATCTGCCCATGATCTTAACAGCTGATGTAGAGATCCTTCATTCAGCTGCTGAAGTAGCTGCCCCAATTCTGAATGAATGGCCAGTAGATAGACTGCAGCTTTGAGAACAGTGGTTAAGCGAGTTCTAAACAGCCTTGGAAAGGGGGCTCCGTTAGGAAAAATAGAGCTGGTGCGTTTTAGAAATTCTAGGTCGGATTTTTAAGAAATTTCACCATGCAGAGAAGGGACAGGATTATTGATTTTAGAATTGTTAAGGTGACTCCAGAACCTTGCACATTGGTTTTTGAGTGCTTGAGGAGAGTGTGAAGAATTTTTGGTCCGAATCATAGATCTGAAGGAATTGCCGCGAGCAGGATCAAATTGATTGGTTTGAAGTGAATTCCCCTGGAAGCATAACCTGTAGAAAGCAGATAAACACTGCCTCCAGAAGAATATTGAGGTACTTTGAAGGAAGGCCGTAGCAGATGGAAGTAATTCATTTTGCAATATGGGCAGGGTAATAGGCAGACATTTGTCTTTAATTTGTTGGAAGATTTAGCGAACCCCTCAAGTAGTAATAGAACTGAATAGCCAAAAGGCTTGAAAATTTGATTATAAAATTTAGCGTGGATTAGATGCTGGCAAAGAGTCTGCTAATAGAGAAATTAAGATTGCGGGTTTTTTTTTTTTTTTTTTTATTAAACAAGAAAGGAGCAACGGTTGAAATTAGAATAGGAACGCAAAAATTGGAAGGAAAAACATTAGAAGCGGACCATGCAAACGTGTAGGCTTGATTGTAGAGGGAGCAACGCCTTAGAAATGTGATTTCCAGCTGACGTAAGCACTTCGTTTAGTAGGCTATTATGTCTGCTAACGGAGGCAGACTGAAGAATCCGGGTTGGCTGAGGGCACAGCTGTCTGAAAGTTTAAAAGTGTAAAGTGAAAGCCGCAATAGCCGAGTAAGAGTGATGAACCAACACCAGTAGATGCGCGAATATAAACAAGCCTTGATTGTAGCTTAACCCCTTAACTGTCACGCCCCAATTTTTTTTTTTTTTTTTTTTTTTATATATTAAGTTGAGGTATCGGAGGTTAAGTTTAAAATATGCATAAATCGAAGGGACTTAAGCTTACTAGCACACATTGCTAATCTTGATGTAAACAATTAAACATTGTTTGTCTTAGCAATCTTATCAAATTCTGAACACTTCCACCCTGTAACGAATAATTTTTCTGATGACGTCAGTTTGACAGCATGAGCAGAACCTACTTAACGCGCCCCTCCAGACGTTAGTTAGTTATGAGTGATGGCGGTCACACTGCACTTTTCTCTCCATTGACTTCCATTCATACGCATGCGAATGCGTCGGACCGGAAACGCAAGCTTATGCGAAAAATTTTGCATTTCGCTGCGTTCCAAAGTTCAAGTTTGGTGAACTCTGACCAGGGAATTTGCATAACGTGAGGATGTGGACCAGTAGAAGAGCGATACATTGTTGCATGACCTCTCTGTACAAAAATTCAAAAAGGAAGCGCTATATAACTTTAGCTGTTGCGCAGCGTCCTATTTTATATTACATTAACAGATTTATAAAAGAAAGAAGCTGCATGGTTTGTAGTGTCGACGGGAACAGGTGATACATTGGAATGACAACGTTTTATAATGGTTTTTTTTTTTTTTTTTTTTTTTTTTTTTTCCTCTCTCTCTCTCGCTCTTCTCCCATTCCTCCCCTTAGGGTGTATATATTTATAGAGAGATACAGAGTAAAGTTACAATATAAAACGCTTTCGACGCCGTTGCAAAAGACACAGTGCTAGAAACATAATAATCCATCTTGTGAATTAAGGGGAGACTGTTTATCTTGCTCCCGCCCATATTCGCAGTGGCGTTCGAAATAATTTCGCATGTTTAAAGTCTAGTGTGACCGCGCCTTGACGGAGACCAGGAGTGCAAACAAACCATGCCTGCTAATTAATATTCGGTTTAAACTGGAGATATGCCACTACTCTGAAATAAGTTCAGCAGCAACTCGTGTCACGTGGAGTAATATATGCCTGCTGACTGAGCATTGAGCCGAATCTTACCTACGACTCAAAAGAAGGGTCCATACGCATCAGCTTGGTAGATCCAGTGTTCATAATTCACTAGCCCAAGAGTAAGCCATGTAAAGATGAGGTGAGAGCAGCGGTTCCCTGCATCTGCAACCATAGAATCCCATTAGAGTATGAACTTTTCAGGAATAACGCAAATGAAAGACTGAATAAACAAATATTAAAGCATAGGATTAAAACAGCGAATCTCAAGTGTGCTAGACAGAGCTTTTTTTTTTTTTTTTTTTTTTTTTTTATAAGAAATGCGAAAAAGCTTTATCAGTATAAAGATTGTAGCGTTTATGATGAGCCTTAAAGTGCCTCATTACGAAGAAGTTTTTCAGAAAATTGCATGCACTATGATCAACATCTTAATAATGCTGTGCAAGTCTGCTAGATAAACAAGCACGAAACGCCCAGTGCTTTATTTGAACGTGTAAGTAAAAATCCTTGCAGAGAATAAATTAATGCCCAGGCGCCGCAAGTGCATAGAACGAAATGATACTTATAATGCTGTAGACTTGTGAAGTGATGGAGGCGAGATGCCGAAGAGACCGGCAGCCTTAATTCTGTCTGCTGGTCCGGAGAGACTTCATTCGTGCAGGTTCACGTGAGCGTACAGATGAATATTTGTTGATTGAGACCAAAGTCTTTTCAGGTGTTGAGACCCGAGCAGCACTGACGCGACATCTCGGAAAGCACCAGCGTTGCCAAGACCGGTTTTTTTTTTTTTTTTTTTTTTTTTTTGTGGGATGCCTTTTCTGTCCTGGGTTTGAGGTGACCCCAATAGTGTTATATATAGCCCCTAGAATGTGAATTCTACCGATAAATCCCTTTTGAACGCGATTGGGCTTTTTATTTTTTTATTTTTTTTTTATTAAATAGTAACTGGCGGTTTTGAGAACCTGGCAACCCTGGCCTGGAAGCACACGGAACTCCGCCAATGTTCACATCCTCTGCCGAGAAAAGCTTGTAAATCATCCAACACAACGACTGCAGATGATCGCCGCCACGCGGAGCTAAGCCAACGATCCCGTGTGCATCTTAGAGGAACGTCAAACTCTAGATAGTTTGCGGGGCACGAACTTAATTACAGCAAGTAGATGAATAAACACAACAGCTTGAGCAAGTACAATCGCGTCGGAATCTGCGGTTGTTGTCGCGTTGGCATCTGCGAACTCAAACATGTGTAAGTACGATCTTTTATACAGGAGTATAAAGACGTGATTGGATAATGATGAAGGTAATTAGTGACGAAGTGATTGAGTCTTCCTGGCAGAACTTAGGCTAAAGCTTCCATTTCTGTGCAGTTCTGTGTGTGCTATGACCACAGATCTGTATTGATTCAGTAGCTGAAGGTGTATTTGAACAAACTATTGGGAAGATTACAGGCGCAAAAGTGTATAACACGGTTTAAATCCTAAGCATTTCAAGACTCAATGTTAAGCATGCTACAACCTATTTCAATTCAAATAATACATAAAAAATTAAAGGTGGCAGAGAAAGTTTACCCCGCTTGCTCTAATGTTACTCATACAGCATGTAAAGACAGTAATATCAACATCTAATCTAAAATCTGAACACCACACACACACACACATACACACACACACACACCTTATGGCTATTTAAAATCTGTATCTGTATCTGTATAAGGATTATTTACATGAAATAAAATAAAATAACTTATGAAATATTAAAAATAGATTACTTTTTATTTTGGTTAACATTTCAACATTTCTCTTTTTCATTAAGTTCAGTTTGATGTAAGTAAGATATAAAATCTAAAACTCATGATGAATCCATTATTAACAATGCAGATAAAAATAAAATAAAAATAAAAATACTGCAAATTGATTACAAAATTCCACAAGGAACAGGAATATATACACTCTACTATCTTTTCAATTGAACTTTTAAAAATATTCAAAAAACAAATTAAGGAAAAAAACTATAATAGTATTTCAGTCATACTTATATAACTCTGATATTCATATAATGTATTTTGGCAACACTTTAATTTAATTTAATTATTTAAAGAATTTTCCCTCAATAAACTGCTAATTTGCTGCTTATTAATAGTTAGTAAGGTAGTTGTTAAGTTTAGGTATAGGGTACAATCTAAAAGGAATCTAAAATATGGTCATGCAGAATAAGGCAATAATATGTGCTTTAATAAACAATTAATATGCTAGTAATATGCATACTAATAAGTAACTATGTAATAGCGAGAATTGGTCCTTAAATTAAAGTGTTACTGAGTATTTTGATAGATTTGCACAAACACATTCATTTGAATGTTTGGAAACCAGTTACAATGATGAATTGTATTCAATGTTGTTGATACAATTTGGCACACCACTGCTGCTTTCTGGCTGTTTTATTCATGATATTGACCATTACTCAAATAGAAATGGCAAACTGACCTTGAGTTTCCCATTTAGGATTGTGTTTCAAACTAAACACAACTCTCTGTGTTATCTGTGCTCAAATTTGCTGTAACTTCCCGTAACTCAGCTTTCACAGTGGCCCAGTGGTACTTGATGTCAAATAATCCTGTCAAACATAGCTACAAAGGTAGCGCGAGCGCACCTGACAATAGTCAAATCCCAGAAACCCTGTGTGTATCCACCCTGCATTATAATCGTAGCATGACACAGTCAGCCAAAGGCGAATTCTACGAGAACTAAGCAAACAGAAACTCACTGTCTCAATGTGCCTCAGCCCTAGGCATCTATCAGCATTGAAAATGTTTTACAACACTTTGACACCTCAAAACCATGCAAATGTTTGTGAGAAGGTAAAGAACAGAAGGAACTGTCAAAAAGTGCCAACATGTTATGAAGAAATAGGTACATTACAAGCGTCACAAATTAAACTATCTGTTATTAAATACTAGGTATAACATTCTCTCCTCTGGCAACGCTCTGTTGATTAACTAATTATCATGCCACATTCATTTTCTGCGCCCCGAAGCGTTTGCTGGATTTACCCATGGTGGATTGCACATGAGTTCGGCTAGTTTATTCCAAAACACAGCTCTATGTGAGCAATTCAGCGGATCTGTGGCTGCACTCTAAAAAATAGTTAGTGTAATAGGTACAAGTACAGTAATAGTTCTATTTAGATCCACTGCATCCTGTAGAACCCTTTTATGCTGAATGGTTCTTTGTATTAGTGTTTTGGGTTCTTTAACCCTGTTGAAAAAAAACAGCATATGCTGTTTAGGTATGTTTTGACGCTGGAATGCTGGTTTATGCTGGTCCTTTGCTGGTCCTTTTGCTGGTTTATGCTGGTCCTTTGCTGGTCCTTTTGCTGGTTTATGCTAGTCCTTTGCTGGTCCTTTGTTGGTCTATGCTGGTCATGAGCTGACAAAGGACCGGCATAAACCAACAAAGGACTAGCATAAACCAGCATCCCAGCATCAAAACATACATAAATAGCATCTGCTGTTTTTCTTTCAGCAGTGATTCCCGCCCCTTTTTTAAAAAAAACTGTAACTGACAAAGCTCCTCATTACTGATTTTCTTGAGCACAGTGATCCAAATACAGACTGTCAACACACTCTCAACAGGTAAATGATTTCATTCTTTAATTTAAATAGAAATTTAACTTTAAAATTGTAACTGGTTTCCAAACAAACATGTTTAATGTTCCCATAACCTCATCCTCTTTAGAGAGAAACTACCATTCAATCACAACAAATTGATGGACTTAAAGGATTTATAGAGGATTGTAAAGATATTTCCCTGGAACTTTGTCCTCATCACATCTTTTTCTTGTTTTACTTATTTATGTATGTATTCATGTTATGTCTACTGTCAACTGTTGTTAAGAGCACTGACATTATTGCTACGTGAATGTCACATAGATAAAAATAGTTCCTAATTCTGCTGTTATTGTTGTTGTTTTAATGTAAAGTCCCCCTCCCCATAATGTTAGATCACTGTTATTTTTGCTACAATTTCACGTTATTAAATAAAATAAATATACCTAATTGACACAACATGCTGTTGTTGATGTTTTTATGAAAACCTTAATAGAAGCTATAACATATTATAAGACCAGGCAAATAGAGGGGTAAAAAAACAAAACAATAGTAATAAATAGTTTATTCAAATACACATTAACAAAACTAATATTAATTATATAAATATACTAATATTACAGAAAATAAAAATATAATGTAAAGGTTATTTATAGCACCATTAAGGTTCTATATAGCCCTTTCAAAGCATGGAACCCTATAAAAAGGGTTCTACTGTATTAAGCACCAAAAAGATTCTGCTATTGTTACAAGCTGACGAACCGTTTTCTGGTACTGTTTAGGACCATTTTTCTTAATAGTGTATGCAAACCCAAGGGCTGCTGGGATTGCTTCATTTACATTCCACAGATTGCATCAGGAATTCTGAAACATTTTCCTTTTTCCGCCTGTTAATTAGGGACAGCATGCACTGAAAGAGATATGCACTGACACGTAAGCACAATAGCAGCATCACAGGCGAGTCCCTAATTAGTGAGCGTTAATGACTACAACACATGCTTGACCGTGATATTCTATCAATCAGTAACCACAGCCATTTTTCTCCGGCTGCTTCCTTCTCATTTGATGGTCAGGCGTCTGTGCGTTTTGCATTGAGTGGCAGTCGTTGCAGCAAACGCTCCTTTCCATCCATCCGAGGACATGTTTACAAAGCTTTCATTTCTGAACGATTCTTGACCCGTCGCGCGCCCCCAGCATGACGTTGATTAGGAGGTTTGTCAGTAATAAACTGGAGAGCCCCATTCCTTCACAAACCTGTATTCATTTAGTTCTGCCAAGTTATACAGTGCCATATCTCTGCAGGAAAATCCAGCATGACATGAGAGCGAATTTTGCCCTTTTAAAAAGAGGGTTAATCTTTCTTTCTTTCCCACAGCAACCTCAATCTCTCTCCGGCCCGCATGGCTCTTGTGATCCCGGGCTGCTGCAGTAAATTAAATTAAATAAACCCATTAGTTACAGCACTGCTACCTTCTCACCTCTGCCCAGATGCGCTTTCATGGTTTGCTGGCATTTTAAAGCAACCAGAGGACTGAGTATATGGAAGCTGTCATTGGAAAGTGACCTTGAATGAGCAGAACCGGGTTCATTGTTTATCGGGGGTGATCAATTAAAACTTTCAGGTTAATTTTAAAAATGCACAAGTATTACAAAAGTAAATCAGAGTTGAGGTGCTTTCAAATATGAAGAGGCAGGCGAGAGGAAAAATGGGGGTGGATGACCGTGAAAAGCGAGTCTGCGTCACTGCAAACACGTTAAAAAGTGTGGCATGAGTAACTGAGTGGAGATCACCAATACATCAACATGCTGGCAGCCTGAACTGCACGTCCGAGGGGAGAGAGAATTTATTATTTCTTTCACATGATTTAATTCTGTCTGTTGTTTTAAAACGTGAAAATGTGTATTAATAAAAGGACTAAATTGACTAAAGCTGGGAGAGAATTTCAAAGAAGATCAACGGGAAACAAAGATCTTTTAAAGTACATCATCCAGTGAATAATTCTCCCTCAATTTCCCAGTTTGCCTCATAAAAACAGGAAAGCTCATCTTTGTGCCTTATTTTGAACACTGCTGGTATTCAAAATTGTTTCCTTTTACACAAAGAAGCTTCGGAATCTTGAAAAATAGCATAATCACAGAGGAGGTGTGCAATATAGTGTAACAGTTGGGTTCTGGCAGTAAAACTCCCATTATTTGTCTCCATAGAGAAAATTGCAACAATTCTATAGAAACATTTCAAGATGTTCTGTACATACTATGAGCTACTATGAGCTCAGAGGTCATTAAACTACTCTGTGTGTTTCTGTTCAAGCTGTTAATTTGAACTTAAAAATTTGAATATTTAATAGCAAAGTAACAGGTGAGGAATCATGAATAGTAAAGAAAGAAAAATGGACCAGCAAGCAAATCAGGATGCAAGAGCTCAGCAGTGTTGTAATTGATTGATATTGTAAGAAGGGATGATTCAGAAAGATGGAGAGTAAGATCCAATTGCAACATAAAACATTTATTAACAAACAACAAACTAAATCCAGGCAAAGTTTGAATATAGTACATTCAAACACAGGGGATAGCAGGAAAGAACTGAACAGCACACATGAAACATCCACAAGGGACAACACCAGACCCTGACCAAGGGAAACACTGAGGTATAAATACACAGAGGGCTAACAAAGAAAACCTGGGGAACTTTAATATTTTGAAATATTATAATAGTTTAGATAAGTCTTTATTTTAATATATTTTACAGCAATAATTTATTCATGTTATGCAAAGCTGAATTTTCAGCATCATTACTCCGGTCTTCAGTGTCACATGATCCTACAGAAATCATTTTAATATGCTGATTTTCTGCACAAGAAACATTTCAGATTATTATAAATGTTGGAAAACAGTTGTGCTGTTTAGATATATAGATAGATATATTAGCTTATTTAAATTTATCATGCACAATGATTCAATGGTTTGCAGTTAATTTTTCATGGAGATGTATTTTCACATTAATTTCACTTAGATGGTACATTTTCATCTCAGATCAGGTCGATTTAACTCATGGATTTAAAACAAAATAAAAAATGAATGGGAAGAAAATGCTTCCAGAACCAAAACTTACTGTGCAACAACCATTTTCAGGTTCATTTAGGGGGGGGGGGGGGGGGGGGGGTTAAATGCTATTTCATGCATACTGAGTTTTTTACACTGTTAAAGAGTTGGATTCCCATGCTAAACATGGACAAAGTTTCAAAAATTAAGTTGTATGTTTGTCACAAGTTTCAGAAAGTTTTTTTCGAGTATGGCTCTGTGTGACGTTAGATGGAGCGGAATTTCCTTATATGGGTCCTAAGGGCACGTCTGCTGGAAGAGCACGCGCTCCTGTATAGCAGAGCACTGAGAGGCTGAGCACATCCTAATCAGAACGAGCGCGTCGCAAAAAGTCACAAAAGAAGTGTGATTTTGGTTGCCAGGGCAAGACAACCCTGCACAGATTACCAAAAAAAAAAGGGTCACGATCGTGTGTTTGAACCTCAGGCAGTGAGTAAAACTGCTTCAAATATCTCTGCTTCCTTGTTAGTGCATCCGCCTCCCATGCCGGAGACCCCGGTTCGAGCCCCGCTTGGAGCGAGTCGTTGCTGCTGCTGCTCTCGTTCAGTTTCAGCCTCGGGATCTGATTCTGGATCATAAATAAACGGCTGAATCTGACTGTTAGCCATGGTTTGTTTTGGTTGGTTTTGTCCTCACGGTAATGCCACAGCTTCCAAACGCTCTCAACGCAAAAGCCTACTGGCGCTCGTGATTCTTTAGCTCCGCCAAAACGTCACACCTCCAGCCGGTCGTGTTTTTCCGGGAAAAATCGGTACAGACTATTTTTCTCTTATGAACATAATATAACTAAAGACTTTTTGGAGTTATGAAGGATGCAGTACTACTCTATAGGTACGCAAGATTAACAGGATATTGAGTGAAAACGAGCATTTCACCCCCCCTTTAAGACAGAAACGTCCACTACAGTGAGAGCTTTAATTTTACTAACAAATGAGACAAAATGCAATTGGGGGTTCACTCCCTTTCAAACACTGGGTGTACTACTCATTCTACCATTCAGGTATTGTCAAGAAATGAAACGGTTTAAATTAAATATAAAAAAGCAACACTTTCCATTTATACTGTTACTAGGCAGGCATAAAACAAGCAAAGCATGTCAACAAAACAATGCCCAAACTGACATCTCAAATGCCAATAATCCAAATTACCCCAGCAAAACAATCACCTTCTGATACACCAATTAGCAATTAACATAATCCTTAAAAGCATCCTTTTTCATCTCATCAGCTTAGTCCAGGTCTCAAAGGACACTTGGCACATGCGACAGCTGCTGCATAAAAACTATTGTGAGCAGAGCTGATTGTGGGAGATTCTCATGTGGTGTTTGATTAATGGCGTGTGCATATAATTGATGGCAGGCAACATGAAACCTCAATAGAGAATGGCACAGAAAAAGTTCCTAAAAAACATATTCAAAGTCACATAAGAACAGAACACCACCAGAACTCAGTGTGTTGAAACTGTTGCAGTCGGTTTACACTTCCAAAATGCCGTCCCTACATTGTTTCACACTATGCTAAAATTATTCTAGCTGAATACCTCATGGTGATTTCAGGCAAGGAAAGGCACATGAATAAATAAACAACAGAAAGCAATGAGAAACTTCAAAGGCGATGGGACAATCACAGCAAACAAGCTTCTGGAAGCCAATGAATGTGTTTGTCTTTGTTTGTGACAGTGACTCAGGGGTGTTAACAGAGGAATTAGCTCACACCTACAGAGTGTAAGCACATCTCACCGCCATAATTGAATTAAGCCTGTCACAATCTTCTAAGCTGCGTACATTATTGAAGAAACGGTTGGTGTGAGCTATGTCACAGATCATTCACAAAGCAGCACTGCTAAAAAGCGGTCTTTCTCGTTTGTTCATTCAGATTCAGTTGTTCGCAAAATGGAGAACACCTTCATTTGTAATTTAGCGTTCCCCTGGCAAAATGTTTAAAAGAATAGTTCAGTCAAAAATTTACATTTTGACACTGTTTATTCTCACTGGTCCAAAGCCATATGGGGTTATCATTTCCATTGGAAACTTTGAACATTTTCATAAAGAATCGCACAGAACAAGTTCATAGTGAACCAGTGCTGTCAGTACCAAAAAAAATATATAACAAGCACCATAAAGGATTGTAAAAGTAGCCAGTGTAACTTATTTCAAGTCTTTTGAAGCCAAATAATAAGCTTTCTCTGAGGAGCAGACTTCATAACACTTGGAAATATACAATATATATTACATAGAAATCAAGTCTTTTCCTAAAACTTGGATTCGAGTGTTTGACTCATATGGATTACTTACTTGTACGATGTCTTTCTGAACTTTTTTAAAACATCATAGTTTTGGGTAAATTGACTTTCAGTGGAGGCCCAGAAATATCTTAGGTTTCATTATAAATACCTTCCTTGTCTTTCAAAGATGAACAAAATTCAGGTTCCAAAAAAACAGGTTTCAACCTTATAAGGGTGTTTGTTAGTTTTTGTTTTAGTTTTTCTGAACTGTTCTTGTGTGTCAAGGGCTGCATAACAATTCTTCAGAAATTCCTGCAGGAAAATAACAGCATACAAGTGTAGAACAACATGAAGGTGAGTAAACGATGACAGCCATCTCACTTTTAGGGGAACTATTCTTTTAACTAGAATCCTCTATCTGTCAGAGCCATATGGTGTATTAGGATTTCTGTGTACTGTGTCAGATGTCACAGAGAGATGCAGGTGAAGCCATGTGTCACATTCCTAGCAGGGAATCTGACTGTTTTCATCCCTACAGCTCCTCTGAGGAACAGTAAAGCCCTGCTACGATAAATGTCAGGTCAGAGGAGCAGCCGTGAGACACGCTAGAAGCCGCATGTTTGCCGTCGCGCCGTGGCTTCAACGTGTCAAAGTTCCTGACTGAACTGCATTAGCTTGTCTTTGGGTCGTGTCTTGAGACTGTATCACTCACCCAATACGCAAAAAGGGAGGGGGAGCTGCAGGAAACGCAGGGAGAAAATTGGAATCTTGTCAAGGATGATTGACATGCCTATTTGTCCCAGGGAATTCTTATTCAGAGAAATTTTAAGATGGCTGTAAACCAGCTCTTTGTTGAATGAAATCATTGTTCCTTCTGACTGGAATCACATCATGGCAAATCCGTGGAAAGTAAATAATCCCTGAGAGAATTCGTTTAAGCTCAAAATGACTTAAGTTTACTCTTTATTTTTGGCTCAAAATAAATAATTTAATACTTGAGGCAGTGGCTGGGGCTACTAAAAAAAGCAACAAAGCTTAACCAGCCTCCATATCAGCTTTGCAACAAGGACAAGACTCAGGTTCTCATCCACAGACATGAAGCTGTGATTTAATGGCCGATTGTGTGACGATGCCAATATTTTAATGGCTGCAAATTAAATTGACAAATTAGATTCTTAGCGTAAGTGAATTAAACTTGTGGAATTGGATGAAGATCGTCACTTCAGAAACTTTCTAGCAGGATTCAGCCCAGCAGGCAGCAAGGATGTCTGTCAGAAAGAGCGAGGCGTTGAGGGCTGAGTATAAAAAGATGTATTCCAGAATCTTGACGGCGGGTGGATTTTCCTCTCTCGTCCTTCAAAGATAAAACGCGGTGATTCCATGTACAGCTCCGGTGCTGCAAAAAAAATGGACTCGAATAACCCGGAAGCCCGACTTCTGAGTAAATTCCACAATATGAGCTCATTTTTCACCTTGATTCTTTAGGCCACGGAGAACCTTTCTCATAGACTGTGATGCCATTTGAACACTTACACCTTAATGCTCTTTGACTTTAAATCCCAGATGTAATTGAACTGTCAGGACTGCTGTCTGGGATTGTTTCCGGAGGGGCAAACAATATGCGCATGCCTTTCCATGCAACCCTGAAAGCTGGATCCCGGAAGACGTCTACATATCATCAATACGTCAAAACAAAGTATTAGTGCGAGTACATTCGCCATTTTTCAACCGTCAGCAACTGTATCTCAGCGTTGGAATGGCGAGATGTTCGCACCTAGCCAAAGGATGACAGGAAGGGCGATAAACATGTGAAGTGCCAGGACAGAAGCTCCTGTAGTCGCTGGGCTCTCTTGTGCTGGTGAATTTAATTAAGTGGAAATAGGGGGATGAGACAGACCTGACTGCAGCGGTCCACTCGCTCTCGACAGGCACAGGGGCATGCTGCTAATTAAAAAGTTTAATTCCACGACTGCCGTGTTGGCATCCGAGTACCCAGAGTTGCGTCCTTGTACGCCTTGGCGGAAGCTTATCAGGAGCAGGCAGATTGGGGCGTCCCATGGAGGTGCAGGGGCTAGGCTGTATGGAGAGAGATGGCATCCAGCTTGAGCTGGTAGGCGGCCCATCTCCTCTCACAGCTTCAAGCCAGCAGTCAGGAGGAGAGAGTCGGGTTGAACTGCAGCGTGGCGTGCTGAGGCAAGGTAAACAAGAGATAAACGGAGGATTTGGGTCCTGTCCTGCTTCGCTCAGCAGTGGATCTGCAACTTGCTCCTCCTGTCAGAGGCTAGCTCCTCGGCTTCTGACAGGAAGGAATCAACACTGCACACTGTTCATACTGCTTATAAACTCGCAGATGATTTGCTACACCAAGTGGCCCTAAACGTATCAGAACACTTAAGCCACACTTAAAAACGCATACATTTCATTGCATTAAACATCAAAGCAAATGGCATCTGCAAACAAGTGGCACTGGAGCTTTATCCAACTAACTTCACTTTTCAGGGCTATTTTTAAAAGTGTCGGGGGATTTTTAGTCAACAGGTTCACACAGGTGTTCTGTCAGAGTAACAACAGGTGCAGCTCATCACATTAAACTATGAATGTGATCTACCAGCATCTGAACCAGAAAGTGCCCATGTACTTACCAAATATTCATAATAAATAGTACTGTTTTTATAACTTAAAACCTTTTTCATTAAGCTGTCATTCTTAAAAATAAAATCATTTAAATGTAGTTTAGCTTAAACTATTATAATAATAACAACAACAATAATAATACATGTATTAAACTAGTATACATGACAAGAACACAAAACAAAATTATCAAATATATAAGGAAAATTTAAATAAAAAGATTATATAAAATATTTTATATAATAAATAATGTCAAATTTTAATACAATTACAGTAATATAGCATCTTAACATTGTTTTGGAATGAGGCTGAATCAATTATGAATTCTCATCATTGTGTGAAGTATATATTTTTAGGAATTATTCAGTTTAAGGAAATATCTGCAAATAGTATCTTTTGGCATGTTGGTGCTGACCACTATCAAAATACTATAATTGCTTTCCATCTCTCAGTTCCAACAGCTTTGCACATACACTGTAAATCTATAGGGCAAGCATGCAAGATGCTGCTGATAGAGCTTAACTTACCTTCACCTCCCAATATTCTTTTAAACTACAGATGTTGTGAGGAATGGGGTTCTGAATATCTGAAGTTCTTCTCTCCAGCAGGAAACAAGGGTCACCGGGGAATAAAAAGGTGGTGGAATTAGAGCGCTTCATTGTGTAGCCTTGTACGAGGCAAGAACAATGCGTGGGCTTCAGCAGTGTACAGCTCTCATTGATCAGAATGCATTTAATCTCCACCAAAAAGGAAGAGACCTTGGTGTAGGCAATGCTGAGTCTTTGCTATCTCTTGAAAGGCCACCTTTTTTTACAGGCTCACGACCAGACATAAAGATGGGAAAACTCTCCTGAGGTCAAATAGCCGAAGGATCTCCGTCTCCGAATATTGTGTGGGGGATTATTGAATAGAATGAATAAATAACAGATCAGAGAAGCCTGTAAAATGCTGCAAATGTCCTATTACAATTTCTTTTTTCTTTTCTTTTTTTGGCAATACCACATAAATAAGAACCATAAACTATAATATACATCATTTTTGAATGCTTGTATCATTGAAAAAATGTCAACTATTATCACCCAGCACTACTGGAGAGTTGGAATGCTGAAAAACAGCAGTGTTTTTGCCCTACAAATGGCTTGTCTCTGCATATTAAACTTGTATATGAGTCTTTTAACACTGAAAAAATTACACACTTCAGCTTTAACACTCTCGTTTTTACTTCCCTGCACTCCTTTAATCTAAAAGTGGACTCCAACAGTGGTGCGATTCATCTAATGATGCCGAGCTATTATTATTTGACAGAGGGAACACATTACCTACTCAGTTAAAGTGAGGCTTCTTTTAAAAGCAGACAGGAGTTTAACAGAGCATCCGGTCCTCCCTGACAAGCCTTTTAAACATTGCTTCGGGCTGTAAAGAAGAGGACCATTATATTTCAAGACTGAAAAGACTACCTAACTTCTCCTGATACAGGTGCCCAGCAAATTAAGTTCAATAAGCCTTTACCCTTGGATATTTATTCATGATGGCTTTAAAATGTAAAACCGACTTGTCTATGCATCTTTGCATAAAGCATATTTGTAAACCGAGTTGCCTTCTTATGCATATTAAAGGGGGTAAACCACCTAAAAATCAACCTTTCCTACCTTTATGACTTTTGTGGAACATAAAAGAAGATATTTTGAAGAATTATTTTGTCCTTGCAAGTCTTACAACCACAGCTAAGTGTGAACTGAGCCACTTCTGTGAATGCAAATCAGTTTGCATGCATCTGGTGAGCCAATATTAAAACACAAATATCAAGGGTATGTTGTAATGTCATCAAATACAAGGTCCATCTTTTAATATAATATCAAATATTATCATTATTAATTTTTTTAATCCAGTTTGTTTGTAGTATATTATTGTTCAGCTTCACTTTGATGTATTGCACATCTAGCCCGACAGTTATTGCACTTGTAATATTGTTTCCTTCAGTGAGTATGGTAGTCCATTACATATTTGATATTCCTCCAAGCTACAAGTCATGTTCCAAGTGCATGTGAAAACAAATTTAAGGCCACTGAAGGGATTTTCTAGGCTCAGTAAAACACTAAAACACACAAGCACTCTTAGGTGTTATTTATATAAGCTTGTCATCCCCCGGTCTAATGAGCCCTACACAACGACTGTAATGAAACAGCTCGCATTAACACCCAGGCAAATGAAGGAATGTTACGAGTTCTGCTCGCTCCGAAGTGAATTGCGGCAGATGTTGCCTGGCCCCAAAGCTCTGAGTCACAGCCCAAGGCTAGCAGATCCAAGCGGATCCAGCACACGCCGCAGCGTGACTTAATGCTCATTCACTCTCTACCCCTCAGACAGTCTTTGTATGAGCGTCTCATCACCATAGGCAACCACTCGGATGAATGATGTTAGGTCTATGTAGAATAGCAATCCAAAAGAAAAACAGCCTGGCTGTAATAACCTGCACTGGCTCAGATTATAAACAGAGTGGAGAAATGTTAACTAGGAAATATCGCAGGCTGATGAGTCAAAGCATGTTGAGGGACACATACACCTGAGTAAGCACCTCGTGATTTGAGCGCACCTGGGAGTCAAAGCACTCAACGGAGCATCCACTGCACCTGGTTCTTGTGAGCAGTGATTGTGAACATGAATTCAGCATGAAATGAAACAGTCATGCTGCTGTAGTAATTATGTTAAAGCTGGACAAAAGCATCCGCTGCAGCCTGGAGCTCGGTTGCATTTGAATCATCACATATGTATTAGTCTACTGACTAACTGTCTGACTGAAGCTTCTCTCAACAGCAAAATGGGAAAAAAAGCAAATGACCAAATCTACATTATGTGTAGACATACTCAAACGCAATACATAGGCCTGATAAATATATATATATATATATATATATATTTTTTTTTTTGTCAAATAAAGATGTATATTATTTTTTATTTTATGACTGTACTAAAATTGGATGTATATATCTGTCATTTAGCTGTACAATCATCTGATGTCTACAAAAGCTTTGATCATCAAGACATTTTGTGCTACTGTAAAAGCGTGTTTTAATGAATTACTAGACCATTTTGAAAAATACAGTAATGGTAAATAATGTCTGCAATCTCTGAATGCAAGCGCTTTTTATAGTAAAGGAAGCAAAGAGAACTCAACCCTGATATTTGGGTCAATGACAAGATGTTTGTTGATGATATGTGGGCTTTGTCTGGATATATTAAATTACTTTTTTTTTCTTCTTCTTCTTTTCATGTCTGATTAAATTGTTACATTTTGCATCAGCAGTTTGGCATCATTTTTCATTATAATTGTGTTTGTCTTTTATTTTCTTGTTTTACATTATTAAGAATACAAATAAATTAACAAATAAAAATAATAATATAATAAACTATAATAAACTATAATGAACTAAAATAATAAATAAATAAATAAACAAATAAATAAAAATCCAATAAATCAGTCACTGTCATAAAAGAAGCCATTTTGTTGTCATGTGACAAGAAAACCATAAAACAGAGAGGTCTCCTGCATTCTCATGAATATTTTACATAGACCTATATACTGTGTGTGTGTAAAAATGTTTGCAAATTAAATATTAACAATAATAATATTAACGATTAGCATTTTACCCGAGATGAAATCAACTGTTTTGGTAAAAATCGGTATAAATCTTCTTCAAAAGCATATTAAAGTAAAGTCAAGAAAGAAATTGCATTTCCAAGAACTTTAAACTAGATTGCTATCGTGCGATCGGACATCATTATCTGTCATTGACCCATAAACAACACAACAGAGAAACGTGAAGGGCGCACCTGTACCAATCCAGCCCCTTCTCGTAGTTCCTGTCAAAGAAGTGCGGCTCATTCCCAACGGCTCGCACATCGGGATGAACCCGCAAAGCTTCCAGCAGAGCCCTTGTCCCCCCCTTCTTCACTCCGATTATAATGGCTTGGGGCAATTTTTTAACCCCGTAATCCGAGGTGCAGTTCACCGCTCTCCGTAGCTCGCTGTCCGTGGTGCTGAATTCTGGGGGCTCTCCAGCAGCAGCGGCGGCGGCGGAGCGCGTTGTAGCCGCCTGAGCTCGCACCCATCCCGCTGTCCTCTCGTCGATCCCCAAGCTATTTCTAACGCTCGAGACGGCGATGGTTTGCTCTGTGGCCGTCCTCTCGACGAACTCCTCGTCGAGGTAGACCTGGGAAGAGGTCGAGTAAAGTTTCTCCCTCAGCGTAACAAAAGTTGTCTCCTCTGTCACGAGCCTGCCCTGATAAACGTAGTTCTCCTGGAACTGGAAGGAGTTGTAACAGCTCATCAAGCTATAGAACAGATAGGTGACAGAAAGGGACAGGGTGAACATGAATAAGATCTTCCGGGGCACTTTAGAAGTAAAAACCGAAGTGCTGGACCAAAATGCCATCTCTGATAGCAGCGACCCTCTCAGAGAAGTGGCCAGACATGTTTCCACCCCAAGTCTCGCATGGACACTCAACAACAATAATCTGTCACCATCAACACCGCGAACATCTGAAAGTGCGAGGAGGATCCCGCGCTCTCCACGCGCGCTTCGCTCGAGGAAAACGGATCGTTAAAATTCCAGAAGAACGTCTCGAGTATCGATTTCTTATTCCGACGCTGACAGCCTTTGTCACAATTGATCGGAATGAACTTGCAGATGAGAACGGCTGCGGTCGGGCGTTCTTCCAAACGAGCAGCCCTCTCGGTTGTAGACTGAGGGTATTGATGCTGATGGAAGTCTTGGCATCTTAGAAGAAAAGGGGCAAAGACATAGCAAAGTCTCTGAAGTGATGTGCAGGGCACGTCTGCACTCGATACCGCTTCTGGAGTGCAGTTTTGACACCGCTGTCCTTCACACTGCTGATTTCAAGAGGCAATCGGCGCAAACGCTGGATCGTAATCCAAAAGAGGTGCTGATGTTGTATCACGCAGTCATCCTCCCACTGCTAATCCACTAACTTTGAGCGCTGGAGAGTGAGCAGCCTCGCCATAAATATTCATTGACTGCTCTCAGTGGCTGAGAGTGCAGCGCGCAGTCGTAACGCGTCGCGTTGATTGGTAGACGTGATGTGCGCATCAGCCGTGGGCTCATCCAAAAACCAGAATAAAACTACAGTAAGAAACTGCTGCTACGTCTACCGCTTTCTACAAGATAACAGGGGAGGAAAGCATTAGACACGCATGTAATTTGATCAGACAAACAAAAATACATTTCTATAGAATCTATTTTATATTTATTGAAAAAAAAATAAAAAATAAAATAAATAATACAATAATACAATCTCAACAGAAAATGTATAAAAAAACGGATTAATATTAATATTTAAACTGATTTATAATATTAATATTTATTTTTTATCATTGAAATTTTTTAATAATATTATTTATCTAATACAAAATAGTAAAATTTGCATAAACTAATATATAGTATATTCATAGCATTTATTAAACTTTTTATGGCTTTAATTACTGAAATTTGTTTTTTTATTTCAAATTTTATCAATAATCAAAGTGTCTGAATATTTACTGATCAAGACATATGAAGAATGTTTGGGGGTGCACTGAAAAAAAAGAAATACACAAAAAAAAAAAAAAAAACGGTGAGTAGCATGTATAAAACGTGTTTTTCTTTTAAAACATACAACAATCTTTTTTTTTTTTTTTTTTTAAGAGCTTACGTTTACAACAAAATAATTCTGTTACAGTGCAGTGGGTGTTTGCAAACCTGCTAGGTCTGTAATGCCAGCACCAGTGAAAGCAGTTCTGATAAGAGGAATATTACAGCAGCTATTTCAATATATTGCTTCCTTTGATTATATCTGATATCACATTTATATTGTTTTGACTAAATTTTTATGACAGAAGCACTAACTTTGGTCTATAAAGAGCAGCTCATGCCTGCTCTCTGCTGGCCTGAGAGATGCAGGACTAATGCATGCAACAACAGCACTGTGATTCTTCATGGCAGTTACCTTAATGCACATTACATCTCATTAATGCACAGACTGCAGGAGTAACTGTATAGATGAGGAATGATTGAATGGGTTGATGCACGGATTTCTGGAATTCAGCAGTGTTCTTGTGGTATGTGTGCTGAATAATTCAACAATGGACATTTCTTTATCTGTTGTTTTCCTTCTTCAACAGAGTTCTCTCAATAGAAGCACTAAAGCAATATTTACAGTGAAAATGCTCAAAATGTCAATTTATACATTTATCTCAAGTTATTGATTTGAAGTTATTTATTTTATTTATTTATTTTTTGCTACTGATTATGTTCCAAGGATAAGACATATGTATTTTGGGGAAACAAACAGATGACTTGTGAGTGGAACGATGTGTCCCCTTCCTTTAGATCCCTCCATTCATCACGTCCCTCATGTTATACAGCTTCCAGCTCAGAGCATCTGTTAAAAGTAAGCATTTCATTTTCCAGATAAATCGGTGTTCCTGCAAGCTTCTTGTAGTTGGTTTTTGGAGGTTGTTTAAAATCAAGAACGATGTTTGAGCTCTTTATACTGTAAGCCTGCACATTTAAATATGTTTTAAACTGAGTGCACTGTACAATGTGTAGAGAAAAAAAGAAACACGGAAAAACATACATACATTTTAACTGTTAAACACTGTAAAAATACTACAGTAAAACCTGGTAATTTGTTGTCAGTAAGTTCCCTTACTGTATATGGGGGAAAGCTGTAATAGTTCCAGCCTTACATATAAGGGAAGTTAAATGCACCATTTTTAGAAGTAAAAGGAAACAGTTCTCAAAAAAGAACTGTAATCCGACATTCTTCCCATGCATGAAACTTTACATTTGATGGTATTTCATTTACATAATTTTCTCATACGTTTTCCTTAATAGTTTTTGTTAGCAGCTATGCATAATCGGGTTTTATGCTATGGCAATTTTGTTGGTTTTGCATTATTTTACAGAAAATGCAGCAGTAATTTTATGTTTAATGTAACAGAAAACAGATTTTAATAGCAGTATGTTGAAAAATGGTATGGTATCAATGTATTTTTATAAACGTATATTTGTTTTCCTATTAAATATTTTACTATATTTAACCACAGCTGCAATTTCTTTATGCAAAAAGAACAGAATTTGTTTTTTTTTTGTTTTTGTTTTAGTGTATGAACACTGAAACACCTACACCTCATTATATATCAGTCAAAAACGTGTATGCCATGTGAAAAAAAAGGGGGAATAAAAGAACAAACAAAACAGATAACGCATTTTAAGAGTGTTTACACTATAAGTGACACATGCCAGCACTAGAGCTCCTCAAAGATACCAAACTTCACATTCATTACAGCACCTACATTGTAAGAAAACACCATGTTGTGCTGGCTTTTACTGCAGCTAGCTCCTCTTCCCACATATAGGGCACCCACCTATCTAGATGTGGCAGTGCTGCCGTTCTCATTCTCCAATGTTGAAATGACCTCTCAAACTTAGGTACAAATGCTCACTGGAAATACAGCTCCACACACTGTAGGAGATGCATTTCTTTGATCAGAAATTCGGATGCATACATATATTTTTTTGAAGTTGCTCTTAAAGATAGCACCTGCCTAGAAGCTACAAGAAAATGTAATGTAGAGTTCACAGTGAAGGAAAACTCATTTTTAAATATCCATGGATATTTAAGAGATCGGCTAGCAGTTGGACTCTAAGCTTCTGGCGTGCGGTCCAAAGGGAAATCCTGTGAAATCTGCCAAAAAATGCTTGAAACAGACTTATAGTTGTCTGAGCTTTGAGTGGTGAGTGGGGAAAATGGTAGTTTGGTCTATAAGCCTGCGTAAACGCTAAGATCTACAGCAATCAGTGTTGGGTAAATTACTCGAAAAAGGTAATTCATTACTACTAATTTCATCTTCAAAAGTGTACTGTAATTAGAGCAGAATAAGACATAAATCTGTGCTTTTTAAGTAATAATAAATAGCTAGTATCCCAGTAATATTCATGCAAATAACCAACAAGTTAACAGTGAGGAATGGACACTAAAGTGTTACCAATATTCTTGTTAACTTACCAACATGCATTTTAAGATTAGACATCAAATTTTGATGTTAAATCCAGTATTGTGTTGTGTATAAATGTTCTACAGTCAACACACAGCACTAAGTTAAATTACATAAGTAACTGTAATAAAATTACAGAAAAAATAAGAGTAATCCCTTACTTTACTTTTTCAATGGAAAAGTAATTAATTTACCGTAACCATTTACTTATTAATTAGTTACACCCAACACTGACTGCAATAAACTGCATAGCATGAATTTTAACAAAGAACATAAATGATAAATACTATTTCCAGTTGATCTGATGTTTGTAAATAATATTTAGCCATTACTCCTGTCTTCAGTGTCACATGATCCTTCAGAAAACATTGTATTATGCTGGTTACACAGTCTCTTCCTGTCTAAGTAGGCATATGTTGGCTAGAAGAAGCTAGGCTGTGAATCAGACATTGCCTTTAAATTTGTAAACGGCCTGACTATGCAAGACTAAGTTCATTCAGGGCTTTGCATGTTTGACCGGTTTCTCTTTAGGGAAACTTCTGTCTGGTACTGTCTTTGAAACTGAATGATTATATAACTGTTCATTAAGTGCAAAATTTGCTCTTATAATTAATAGTTTTACTTTTTAATGCCTTCCACACTCAATACAGTACAAGCAATTTACCTATATTTCCAAGCAGCCCTGGTGTAATTGTCCCCTAGATAATACATTGCAAGGACATTATGGCTAAATAACAATATGCAGAGAAATTGCTCAGTGTGCTAACAATAGTTAATTGTGGACAAATATAAAACGTTCACATATGGTTAAACTGCAATATTTCTTCTCTATCCATTGGCTTCTTTATTGGACATTATTATTGCTTGATCATACTTGAACATGCCCTTCCCTTCCAATGAAAACCAAACAAAACAGACAAATTACATGCTCACCAAGCTGTGCGCTCAAGGCAAAGGCAGAAATGTCTGAGTGAGAGAGAAAACGGCAACCTCTGACAGCCTCAGAGGCACAAAAAATAAATAAATAAATAAATAAATAAAACACACACACACACACACACACACATCCAAAACCATGGAAATAAGTGGAGAGGGCTGAACAAGCCAGCAAATCTATAAGGCCTACAGTATAAACTGATGATCAGCCGATAGCATCAATGAATTTCTCTGCACCTATGGAGACAGAATAATAATTTCACCCTCCAGTTTTATTTTTGTCCTGGGATGACAGTAGAGACAAATTAAGATGATAATACAGCACAGAGTACAGAGTAGAGTTTAAAGCAGTTTTTCCCAACCACTGTGTTGCGGCACACTAGTGACAGTTGTCTGGTGTGCCGTGGAAAATGATCAAAACGTCCTATCTCAATTAGCCTATATTTTGTTATTATTTTAAATCAGATCTGTTGGTCATCGTTATGTCTGTTTGTGGGTTTTACAAATATGTTACCAATGAAAAGCAATCAAAAGAGCATTTGACCACACCTCGTAACGCCATTGGATCCTCAAATTGTCAGTCAAACCTAATAAAACTCAACACGCAGTTTGAATACAGACGTCTACTTCTTCGCCATACAAGGGTAAATAAAGACCTGTTGTTTTAAAATGTGCAGCGTTTTCTGTACTCAAGTAACACTGTCCATAAAGGCTAATGTTTTGTAATAATGAGTGGAGAAGAGTCCTAGCATTTGGTGTCTAGTTACAATACACTTTTGTACGTTTTAAATATCTTGTGTATAACGGTTCATCTTTTGGATCAGGATATTTTGACCATATAGCTTCATATAGCTTTTGCTCATATAGATACAAGACACTTTATAACCTCTAAATTGACAAAAACATAATGCGATTCATTTACTGTCTCAGATGCTGCCATTCTAATGACTCGTCAAAATTTTCCTCCGTCACTCGTCAAAATCCTTAACTCCATATGAGCTGCTTTTCAGAAAATGTGCACGTGTCGGATCATATATAAACCCAAAATACCTACTCTGATTACACATTGTTTAATTATTAATTATTGTTAATTATCTTTTTACCCATCTAAACATGATGCATGGCCTAGAATGCAATCAATGTAATCAGCGCTGTTTGCATTCAGCATGCGCAAGCTTTTTGCGCACAAAAAGTATTCTCATAGCTTCGTAATATTATGGTTGAGCCCTGATGTCACATGGACTATTTTACTAATGTCCTTGCTATGTTTCTGTTCTTTGATCGTGGTAGTATCCTTGCTGTCTTTAGAGGGTCAGAGTGCTCTCGGATTTCATCAAAAATATCTTAATTTGCATTCTGAAGATGAATGAAGGCCTTACAGGTTTGGAACGACATGAGGGTGAGGAATTAATAACAGACTTTTCATTTTTAGGTGAACTAACCCTTTAAGGGGAAAAAAAATCATCTTGTCCACAGTAATATTGACACATATGCAGTCATTCAAATACAGCCCTTGAATTTAGAAATGTCAGCAATATAAGAGTTTCCACATCCCTTCTATGAGTATGCCAATTTGCAGGATGTGAGAACGGCACACTTTGGTTGCTTTTAGTTTTGTGTACACCCAAGATGCACGACTGCATCAGGGCGATAAAAATGTGCTGGGTTACAACTGATGCAGGAAACTGTTATTCCTGTGACATCAGAGGGATGATAACAATTTTGTAAGGCAATAGTGCAGCAAGCAGGAGCGCTTTGCTGACACTATAAAGACAGAGTCAGAAATGGCCGAGCAGTCAGTCAATGAACAAGTGAAATGATAGATACCAGGCCTTTATCGAATCAATACCGCTGTTTCCTCCCATGTTGAACAGCCTGCCATGCAGCGGACTAATTAGATGATAAAAAGTGATAGATGTGTATTAAATTCACCAACTTCTTAAAATAAATGCTCCTTTGGGCTTTGCAGCTTTTCCTGCTGACCTTTTAGATCCTAACTTTATTGTATGTGAATGCAATTAAATCAATCCGTCTGATGGTGGCAATGCAACGGGGTTGTTTGTGCGGCTTAACAACACACAGGAATTCGGTTGACTGCAAAGGGAAAGCCGGGAGATTGAATTTGTAATATTGTCAACAGCATCTGTGTAATCAACAAGAAAACAAACAAATGAAACATCTCCAAGAAGCATAGTTGTGTTCTATGAAACATAAAATAGATAATGAGTGATTTCCGCAGTCAGGCATGATAAAAATTGGAAGAGTAAAAGCCTATTGATCCTTGTGTCATTACTCCAAAAGATAATGAGAAATGACAAATTTGAGCTGAAATAAAAAGTCACAAAGGACAGGTTGCTGGGAAGGAGAATCCAAATGACTTCTGAAGGGGTCATGAGCTCTGGAGAGAAAGAGCACGGCAAACCGCAGAGAACGGGCAGAATAACCATCAGGGGCCATGGGGAGTCTCGCATCTCGCTACTAGAAACTAGAGGTCAAAGAATTTCCCTGCGGACATCTGCTAGGCCGTGCTTTGCCCAGGAGACATCAGCCCTCTTATGAAGGCTTTTCTTCTCATTAAGGTTCTCCTACAGATCCTTCAGACTCCTGTAGCAGAACTGAATGGCAATGAAACTCTCAGAAGCTATTGTTAAGACTATTGTTCAGTTGCAGGGTAAAGCCCATTGTGACTGTTTTAAGGTTGCATTGCTCATTGCACTATAGTATCATAATCTACATCTTTAAAAAAAATATACTAAAAATTCTTAGTTGATTTGACAAGAATCTTTTCAGAGAGGATCAAGACAGTCTTAAGATCACATTTATAGCTAAACAATAACAGTAAAATCGATCAAATAAGTGTTACACAATATTGGTATCACATGCGTATTCAACCAATAACAAAATGTTATTTATTTATATGTTTATTTTATGCCTATTGCTTGATAAATAGAAGTTGATTGTTGAATATAAATTATACGTTATATATTTGTTAACCACTTGATGTCATTTAATGCTTAATAAATCAATTATAACTTTGATTTATTCCCTGTTGTATTATTTGACAATGTGGTATTTGTGATATTTTTCTTACTTATTTGTACTATCTCTCTTTTTTTTTTTTTTTTTGGAGTCACCGCTTGCTGTTGATGAATGTTTAGTTCATTGGATGTAATTTTCTTTATTGTAAAAAATATATATATATATATATATATATATATATATATATATATATATATATATATATATATATATATATATATATATATATATATATAATATTTAGCAAATATCAAAATGAATATATATTTATCAAACTGAAAATTATAATGATGTGATGTCTTAATTCACTTTTTAATTTAATTTTTAGTGTTAATTTACATTTGAAAATTGCTTGACATTGGCTGTTACTGGATTTGCTCTTTTTATACATGTAATCACTTTTGCCATCACTTAACAGTCACAACTTCATTTTTATGTACACTCATAAAACTGTTAAATGTAATCTTAAGCAAATATCATAAAGTTGTGATGACTACATTCACCTTTAAAATGAATACTTTTAGTTTTTAGTGTTATGATTTGTATAATATAGTATTTTTATATCAACACCTAACACTGATTTTTCCCCAGTTTTAGATTGGAAATTAAACTTAAAAACAAAACACTACTAAAACCAAACAAATATAATTGAGACCGAGAGACCTAAAACTTCTACTCTAGAATCTACTCAAGGAGAACAGATTCTTCAACTTTGCCTCTCAAGAGAACATTGGTGTATTATTTATTTTTCCAGAACTTCAGCTGATGCAACACTTTCCCTGCTGAGCATTCAATCTTCAAACACAACTCAGAGCAACAGAGAGAAACAATTGAACGCCAGTGGAATGGCAAAAACACCCCGCAAAGCAATCCGGTAGTGAAAGACCTCTCAAACAGTTTAAAAAGAATCAGAACAGCTTGTTATAGATCTAAGGCCTCTAATGACCCCTTTCCGGGATGTCCCTCAGATTGATGACTTTCGCAGGCTTTTGCCCAGGTGGCACATGAGAGGGACGGGTCCAATACATCATCTTCACCTCTGGCTGGTAGCCCCAGGACACATGACGTCATCTCTCCCCAAAGGGTCCACCGGATTTCCACCGGAGCAATGTCTAGAATCACCTGTAGAGCGGCGACACATCCCTGAGTCTGCAAAGAGTCCCCGAATGCCTCCCAGTTGGAGCACCCTCAGCGTAATTAGGGTGGAATCTGCTAGGACTTCTAGTTTAGGGTCATTCATCAAACGGATCACCCACAAGATTAATGTGGCCCCACAGTAGCACTGCAATGGATTGCTGCCACTTGCTGAGATCATTAGCGTTGGCTCGGCCGCTACAGCAAAAGGGGGCTTTGCTCAGCGAACAGTGAGATCTGCAGCTTTGCATACTAAATGAATAGTCCATCATCGCCTAATTAAGAGATTATTGGAGACACTTGTGTCCAGTCCCCTGGACAGTAAACCATAACTGAAGGGCAAAAGAGATATATTAGCTCCACCTGCTTCATGGCAAAATACAACATAGTGAAAATCCTAACAAAAGAAAGCAGAAAATGGGCAGCTTCAAACACAGTGCTTAGAGGCATCGTTCCACCAAATTCTATCATCATAAACTCAACCAAAAAAAAAGGAATTTGGAAGAATGAGTGGACAAAAATAATCCATAATTGGATTGGGACTAGTTGCCTAAATTACATTTTTATCATCACCGACGTCTGTGATTTTATATACCAATTTGGATGGGGCATGTTATTAAAGAGTTGGGAGTGTGTGTTTTCTAAATGTGAAGGAAGGATATGTGCTGTGCTTGCATGCATCATACATCTTTTTAATGATTTTTTAATGATCAAAACCTTATTTTAATAAACTAAATAATAGTTTAAAGAAGTGACTATTTAACAAACAGAGAAATCTAGTTATATCATAACAACTCTCAGAGGGATTGGCATGGCAATGTACATGTGTGTTTGGTCTTGGTGGAATAGATCTGCTACACTGCTGTTGCTGCGGCAGAGCAAGTATCTAGACTCACTACTGTCAATACATCCACAGGATGCTGCTGTGAGCTTGTAAGAAATACTACTACTGTACATGCCATATATCAAATAACCCCATATAGTAGATCTACACAGGTGGAACTGGGGAAGGTGGAGGGTTTCTGTAACACACTGCAATAGCTATACCGCAAGCACTACCCAGATATTTGAATGTTGAGCAGCAAGCTCATTGGTTGCTGATGCAAAAAGAACCAATCAGCAGTGTCATGTGATGATGTCATTATATCAGATTGAATTTGACCTATTGGACTGCTCCATCTAGAGTTTCACATCAGAACTTTGGATATATTAGTTGACATGTATCCTCATTTTTTGCTCTCTTAAATTAATTTTCTTATATTAGCCTACTTTTTCCTCAGTTAGCATTCGACAATTGAAAAGTGAAGAATATGTAAGGTTAGTGTGCAAGTAGTAGCTCAGGTTAGTCTAAAAAAACTATGGGAAAATACAATATCAGCAATCATAGACATTCTCATTCATACAGGATTTGATTTCTCAGGAGCACTGTGTTTTTCTCAAGAAAAAAAATGTATAAAACGTCCTACAGGAAAACAATAGCCTAAATACAATTCAAGTATAGCCTGATTATGATGTTAAATTTTTATCATAGGGACATCAGCTGTTTTCAATATTTACAAGGGTTAGTCTGTAACTTTAGTGCTGTCCGAATCCAGAATATCGTTGTTTTTCTCCCACCACCCATATAAAAATCCCAGGTCAAATTACCTACTGTTTCCTGAAAACACCAAAGTCATATGGTAATTTAATTGTCGTCCGAAAAAATCAGTTAAAATTCACCCTTTAAATACTTTTTGACCATAGTCAATCCCTGTATGGTTACTATTGCAATTTGCATGCATAATTAACCCTGAACAGTATTTACAAGAACAATATTTAATCACTGTTCCACCACAACAAGTGGGAACTTATAAGAACAAAAACGAAATGGAAGAAAAGCACAAACATTTAAAATGGGTCATAAATCATGCCAGCAACAGGTATGCAATACAATTTTGAAATAATTATTATAGGCCTACAATTATACAATTAAACCAGTCAGCTTTATGTTTAGCTTCTGCAAATAAGAGGTTGCATTAACTTATTTCTGCTAATCTCTGCATTTTTATGATATGCATCTTGAGAAATAAAATGCAAGACAGGAAACACATCTATTTTCCTTTTTTATATTATTTTTTAAACGGAGATTTAAATAGTCAAATGATAAATAGCATATCATTAAATATGAATTAATTCTTAATATTCCAAGCATATTACATTTTATTTATAGCACACAATCATGCAACTGGCCAGGTGAGCTCGTACAATCAAAGAACTCGTTTCTCCATTGTGACTGAATCACTGAGTTTTATCACTGAGGGGCCATGTAATTGTATTTTTACAAACGTGTACATGAGAAAAAATACTGTCCTAATAGGCCTTAAAGCAATTTGGACCCCATTTCCTTATTTGCACACATTCAGTGTCGTGCAGAAGACAGAAAATCATACAGGTTTGGAACAGCGTAAGAGTGAGTTAATGTCAGAATTTCCATTTTTGTTTGAACTATCCCTTTAAATCTCCTAAAAACACCAATTAATATTTAAAAGCGCGTTTTCAGCTTGGCCAATCAGAAAGCCTGCAGTCAGCCAGCACTTACAATTCTATACTTGAAACTTGGTAAGCTTTGCATCATCTTTGTAAGTCCCAGCGATGTTGTAAAGACCATCTGAGAGGACTGAGGCACTGAAGCACTTGAGGTAAGAGGGCTTATTAACATTCATGACCGTGAACAGACCACAGTTTCCCAGATAAAATCTCAGAGGTGTTAAGTACCAAAGATTTGCTACATTCATTAACAAAGAAAGAGACGGAGCGTTTTAAAACCCCCAGCTCTCTTCCAAATGATAAGAGATCACCGTAGCCATTAGGAAAATCAAGAAAGACAGCCCTCTTGTTGTGTAGGAATCCTGACATGGCTGAACACTGTGAGAGATGGAGCAGAGTAGCTCCACTGGCTGAAAGCCTCCCAGTGTATAAGGCTTGTTTTTCATCGACTGTGTCAGGAATCAAGAGGGCTAATCCCTAGGAGACTTCAGATGAAAGTTTCAAAAGAAATAATGAAAGGCACATTGCCTCGGGGTGCATATCGGGGTGAACATATAGTGAGTTGGGGAGAGCTGGAGCAGCGGCGCACGACAAGCATGCAGTGGAGAAGAACGCAACCATATTTCTTGCCTGCCTCCACCCCCTCCAGTCCAACTAGAAATACATAATACAGATAAAAAAAATATATATATATATATATATATATATATATATATATATATATATATATATATATATATATATATAAAAACAATATCACACTGAGACGTACCGACTAAAATGAAAACAGTGCAGCTGTATCAAACATTTCTTGTAAAGTTTGGAACATCAAAATAATTAGTCTTAAATGAAAGAAATTAACTTTCGTCTTGCCAATTAAATACTAGATTAGATACAATTAAGTTAGGAGAGGCCTCGTGAGATGGATGCGCAAAATACTTGGGTATTTGAGCTATGCAAATATTAATAAAATGAATGTAAATTAACCAAATTTGGACATTAGTCAGGGTTGATAACATAGTTAACTGGATATATATTTAACAAAGCTGTAAAAGTACAGTCTGTTTAATAGGCTGTACTGTTGTGAACCTTGGTATTGATTCAACCAACAAAATATTGCAAATACCTCCTTCGAAAACATTTCTAGAGACAAAAAAATAACAAATACCAAATTCAGCTAACATTAAAACTGATGTTAAGATATATATTAAAAAGATTGTAAGTAAAACACATTTACAATGTCTTACAAATTACATTTTAATGTGTTACTTTAATTTCTTAGTAATTATTTGTTGTATATACTAATTACAGGGTGAAAATACATATATATTTTATTTCTTTTTTTTATCCTGGCCAGCATTTCTAAATTGCCTAAAATGCCTGGGTTTTGACTTTGTTTTCATATTTTTTCATACTTGTTGACCAATAGTGTGCAGGCGTTGTACATAATCGACCGATCGGGACTTGCGAATTTGGGATCTACAGCGAACAGTCAATGCAAATACATGTACATATAATGCATGAGGACTGTAGAAAGAGTGTCAGCAGGAAAACTAAGGCAAGAAAATGATATTTTAGGCAATTTTAGAGATCCCAGCTAGGAATTGTTTTGAAAGAGGATGCATGCTCATTTAAGGGAAGATCGTTTCTCCTAGAAACAAGTTAAATGAGTTTATACTAGAATCAATTAATCCAGTTAATTAGGTGCAACAACACTAGTTAGTTAGTAAAGTGCTTCTGGAACAGAATCTGTTTTTTGAAGATGGATCAATGAATCTCCAGGTGAAGGTTGGTAATTTGTTCCAGACAGCGAGTGTGAAGGATTTTGAAAGTGACCTTACTGTGACGACACTGACCGCAGAGAGTAGGATCTATGCTTGGTTAAAAATCAATATACTTTGTAATGTCAACATTATTACCAATGGTCTAAAAGAAATTCATGGTAAGCAGGTTGGTTGCATCTTAATAATGCAAATATTGTATTATTTAGTAGACCTCTAACATATACCTCGTATGTATTCAGCGACCTACATTATGGGCTCCAGCTCTGTATTGAGTCCTTTCCACAGGCATTGCCCACAAGTCCCTTAGCAGCATTTTATAAAAGCACTTCAATATCTACCAGTGGTCCAGAGCCTTTCTGACTTTTATCTGCTTTGAAGTCGAACACTTCATCAGGAAGTGACTGCTATGGCATATCAGTGCGTTTTCTCTCCTTACATTGCAAAAGGACTCTTATCTGCCCCTTTGTGTTGTCAGTGGACACACAGATGTCCAGTCTTCCAGCAAAAAAAAAAAAAAAAACTGGTCCTTTGGGGGGAAATATGTCTAAATTTTAAAGGCATGTGATTTATTTAGTGCTGGAAAACATGAACTGCAATTTGTAAATGTTTAAAATAAATGAAAGTCCCCCTTGCAGTGACTAATTTAATCCCATAAAACTCTTCTCTGATCATCCAAACAACATATTCAAAGACACATACATGTCACATTAATAATTATTTATAAAACGGTGCATGTTATAAAATATTCAAGTTTATATGCTCATTTATATGCTCAAAATGTCCATGAAAAAAAAATTGTAAAATGGATGTTATAATTGGTTTTACACATGCAGTGTTGAAGATAAATGAATGAAGCGGACAAAAAAAGTCCTTTTTCCCAACCACTTGTTCAGCGCTAATCTTTCCGTTTGATATAAAGTGCTGTGGGAACCCAGAGTTGCTCTGCTAAATCGACCACGTTCCCCTGACTGTGTTTAACAAAGAGCGTAGTCACAGCTCATGGCTTACTCTCTCAGTCCATTGCGTTTGCTCTGCACTGCGGCTCACACAATACACCATCTATTCCTCACACCTACCCGATGCACTAATGGTCAACAGACACAACACAACACAAGCCACTGGCTCCTGACTTCAATTCGGCCAGCAAGGTGTAGTTTTGATGGGTAAAATCCTTGCTTGAGGAAATAATACATCTTTAATAGTGGGTGGAAACTGGGGTGTCTGTTAACGTAACCTTGAGGTGTCTCGCAATCTCAACGTGCAGCATCGACTCCATAAATAAAACAACATGTATGTGTGCGTGGGCCTATCGTGCCAAGTGCAGAATATTTCCCTGCAATAAGAAAACCTGCAGCACAAAAGATGGTTATTGCCATGGCAAAGAAGTCTTGCAGGCTCGGCCGACTTTCCACGTTTAGAGGTAAGTAGGAACAAAGCTTTTCACGGTCATTCTGTGCTCACTGATCTATTGTTGAGAGCCTCTCTGAAGGGCTGGATTGATAATTGAATGTGAGTCATAATACGAATGTTTCCATGAACTGAGAGGGTCAGCTCACACACTCTGTTCGCATGTCATAATGCAGTGCATTTCAAATCCTATTTCAGCCGGTTAAGAGGGTACATAAAGAGGGAAAGAAGAAAAAAGACACCAAGGTCACTGTGCAGACTCCGGAAACCCAAAAGGGACGTTTCAAAACACATTAATGCGGGCCACGTAGTAAAACGAGAGCAACACAAGCAATATCATCAATTCACGGCTCTTTCAACTGTCCAATTAGTCTTATCTGCTCTTTGCAAGAACAAAACTGAGTCCTTTAAAAAAAAAAAAAAATAAGGTGATAGAAAAGCAGAAATGTAACTGTCCCTGGAGTAAAGCGCAGAATGTATTACCTATTTAATTTTCCTAATTATGTAATGATTTCAGTACGGCGCTTGTGTCACGGTTTCGCGGCACAACAGATAGCTCTCGCAGTGATAAGTTGAGATTTTAATTAAAGATGGCATTTATTAATAAAAACCATCCTGTTGCGTCAAAACGATTCACTTCAGAATAGTTCAGAAGACTATCTTGAAATTTCACCTTGATTAAACTTTACAAAGAGATTAAAGCTTTTTTTCTCTCAAAGCCACCCATGGGCCAAATATTACTGGAATATTACTGTCCACCTTGAAGACTTTGTCTGTAAAATCAGGAGACACGTTCAAATATTGCGTGTCCCCTATGCCAGCATTTGAAGAAAGATCTCACATTCAAGGACATATAAAAGATAATGCCGTTATATCAAAAAGACACCCATCTCCCCTGGGTGAGTGCAGGGTGCTGGCAGAACAGCGTAAATCATGAAGCCGACGGCGTTGACTATAAACTCTGATGACCGCAGACTGTAGTTCACTATTTCTTCATCAGCAGGAAATACCTATGATGGCCACAGCACATTTCTGACAACTTGAGACATTTCCAAAAGGAGAAATTTTAGTCACTAATACAATGGTTTACAAATTATGCAGACCAATTTATATGTGCACTAAGACACTTTAATTAATTAATGCAACAGTGTTAAATAATTAACAAATATAAAAATGTATTTTAAACTTTTTGTTCAAAAGTTTTAAGTGTTTTTTTTTTTTCTGGGAAGAAGTCTCTTATGCTCAGTGAGGCCACATTTATTTGATTAAAAATACAATAAGATTGAAAATACTGCAAAATGTTATTACAATTTACAGTAACTGTTTTCTATTTGAAAATATTTTAAAAATGTAATTTATTCCTGTGATGCAAAGCTGCTTTTTCATCATCATTATTCCAGCCTTCAGTGACACATGATCCTTCAGAAATCATTCTAATATACTGATTTGCTGCATTTATTATTTATAAAAATGCTAAAATAGTTGTGCTGCTTTGATTATCTTAATTATTATTATTATTTTTTAATTTTATTTTTTTTGTGGAAACAGTGATAATTTTCAAATAAAACAATATTTTGTTACATTATAAATGTCTTTATTGTAATTAGATTACTGTAATAAGTCCCTGCTGAACAACAACAACAACAATAATAATAATACAAATAATAATAATAATAATTCTTTAAAAAATTAGCCTAAACTATTCTTTTTTTTTTTTACATTTCAGCCATATCAATTAGTTAAATTAACATCCATATATTGGAAATGAAAATTAAATAATGAGTATATTTATAAATTAACAATAACCTATATTAATACAGTAAATACTGTTAAAAAGTAAACTGACACTTCATTATATTCAGTTTACACCTTGGGTAATGCATTAACTAAATTTAACAAATTGATTCTTATTATAAGTGTTACCAATAAAACCATATGTACAGCTGTGAATTTTTCATTTACATCCATAAATTGTAAAGTATCATAACATTATGCAGCAAAATAACCTTAGGTCAATTATATACTGTATATAGCTGTCTGCAATGGCACTAACAATGATTCACAATTGGGTCATTTGGAGCATATTGTGTCAGTCCCTCATTATAGCTCTCCGTTTCTAACAGCGTGAATATCTTAACGAAATGAACTTAAAGCTAAATAATAAAATAACTGGAGAGGCCCAATCTCACCCATCATAAAATTGCAGCACTTTTCTGATTGCTTGTTAAGAGCCACAAACACTCAGACCCTGTTGATGACATTCATTATTTCCATGTGTTTCCTCTAGTACTAACCATTTGATCTCAAGTACATACTTTAATAAGTTTTCTATAAAAATAAATGAGATGGGGATTGTGTTAGTCGCCTTTTCCTCCGGGCATCAGGGACAAAATGCTTGTGATTAATAATTCATATTTTCTACTTGATGCCCTTCATCACAGAAATAGTTTCCGCCAGCTTCATCGCCCTCCCAGCTTCTAAAATGATGGGCTCCTAAGCCCAGAACACCACCGCCATCCCGTAAATTAATAATGTTGTTCTTGGAATCTTGCTGGTCTGAATCATGATAGCCTGCATGTTTGTCATGATTGCTCACACATTCATAGAAAAAAAACAATGTTGAAGGCAGAATGTAAGTAACGTGAAGAAGATATTACCATGCTGCAGATCAATTCTGCCATACTTGAGGTACATTATAAAGTATGATGTCTCCGAGTATGCAGAAGCTGTCTGTCAGAAATGAGCGGTGATCTGAGAAGGTTTCTGCCCTCTGCCTGAAGCTCTCCTGGGAAACAAATCTCCTGTACGCTCCTCGGGAAGCCATGATCCAGAACCCCAGAGGTTAGCTGATACAGAGTTTGGAATGAAAAGTGAAGTTTCATTATAAGACAAGTGCAGATCCCATTATGGTACTATGCATCTGCCTACTGGTGAACAGAAATATTTAGCAGAACCCTTGGTGACCCCATCGTTTCTGAAATGATAAAAGCAGCGAGCACTTTGTAGGGCTGTTTCAGGGGGAAAATAATGTTCTTAAATACAGTTTGATAAACACATCCATTACAACTTTAAAGATTCATGCAAATGTTGTGTAAACCGGAGTCATTTTTGTTTTGTGTTACCTTTTGAACCCTCCAGCTTTTAAAAAAAAATAAATAAATAAGATGCTTCGATTGTACATGCTACAGTAATTCAAGGTATTATTTCTGTAGACAACTTCCAGAAAATTACTTTTGTCAAATTCAGTCATTTAAACTTAAACTTTACTAAATTAAACACAATGGCAAGAGAATCATCATATCCAGCATGACAAAGTAACTGAGAGAAAAACAATAAAATAAACAAATAAAAAGAGTAAGCAATTGTGCATTTCTGTACATGTGTGAGATTGCACTATATCAGCACGGCTGAAGCCACATGTAAACGCACACATGCTGAATCAAAGCAATATCACACCAGTGTGAGTGTGATATTGATCTTATAATTCATGATTTCAACAAGATTTATTAAAAATGAAACCCTTATTAAATCGCTTTAAAATTATTGTTTATACAACAGTTCGACAGCAAAAGTGTGGAAAGAAAGAAAGAAAGAAAGAAAGAAAGAAAGAAAGAAAGAAAGAAAGAAAGAAAGAAAGACTGATTGTCTTGAAAAAACATTATGTATGCAGAGCTACCTTTCTTCCTCCATGGACTCAAAGAAGGAGCGATGAGTTGCTTCACTGTAAGCTTACTTTATTACTATATTAAAAGCTCACTGCATTATGTAGAGTATTATGAGACAGAAATGTATTGAGTGTGAATACCTGCATCTGATACACCATTCATTCTTCAGCTAAATCTCATATTCACAATAAAACATAAAGAAAAGCGATATCTTTGTTGTACTATCCTTTTATCTGTAAAGGTGTTTTCTGATGACAGGTCTGCTCAGCACATTTGCTGGCTTTGTCTTATAAATGAGTTGTTTAAAGTAAAAATAGCTTCATTGTTTATAACTCCATTTAAGTCTCTTTCAATATAAAAGTCTTTACTGCTGACTCACTCATAAAAACTGTCTCTTGTCACCATCTAATGGCAGAACAATGTAACTATGATCCCTATTACGAACACACACACACACACACACACACACACACACACACACACACACACACACACACTCACACACACTCATTTTGTTTCTCAATATGAAATAATATTATTAAATACTACTATTATTTATATAAAATATTATTTATTGAATAATATTTAATAAACAACTATCGATATAGCAACTATTAAGGTGCTAGGCAATTCAGTCAAAAGTAGGCTACAAAGGCAGCGCTCTGATATTCAGCATTAAAATCATACAAAAATATATCATTATGAGACTTTGTCGTAAGCCAAAACTATTTTCTCTGGATCAAATAATAGATTAATGAGACCAAAGAGGAGCTCATATCTTCGAAATGAAGAAAATTTTCAAATAGGTGTTATCTTAAAAAAAAGGTTTTAAAACAAATACAAATACAAATATGAACAGACTCCTAAAACTATATTCCATGACACAAAAACAGCATAATTTATACAATCATAGTGGATTTGGACGTCAGTGTGAAAGACATTAATGGTGACATGAGAATGTAGTACATAGCCGAAATGACCAACCAATGTAACTTCAGTATAGCTAAATCTCTTGAATGCATTATTACCTAGATACATCAATCAGCACAATCAAATTACAGAGGAATAATGGCATGAGTACATTTTTTGAAACACAATTACTTTATCTTGCACTTATGGCTCGTCTAGACTAGGAGCCTGCTTTTGCTTCATTTCACAGATTAGGAAATAATGAAGCTGGACTGACATTGACAAATTCACAAGCAAAGACAAGCGACAATGGATGATTTTTTCATTGTCTCAGTTCTTCAAATCTATAAACTGGCCAATATCAGAGTTGGCTTGTACTCAATAGCAATCTATTCACTGCTTAAGTTAGATGTATTTCAAATTTTTTACAATGAGTGTGATACTTGTTTTGAATTCAAATGTTCTTTAAAGGTATGTGAGGAATAATGTAATCATGGGGTGCAATAATAATGTCTTTTCTTCAGGACTGTTTTCACAGCATGTCATGTCAAGTACTCTGAGGGCTGTATCATTATACTGCTACCTGCAGTTGAATGGCAAGTGGAGTATCATATAGTTATTCTGTCAACTGCAGAGCAGGTTTTATTAGATATTCTAAGAAATATTATATGATTATAATATTGCATAATTATAAATATGAGTCAATGTCCTGTGCTTTCCTTGCCTTACTATGCTACTATACTATGCTATATTACTATATTACCTAAGATATACGTTGGTAAAATCATACGTTTCTGATCTTTTTTTGATGAAAAGGGTCAAGCAGGCCAAGCAGAAATACAGGTGAATTTCAGATGAAAGTCAGACACAAATAATTAACATCAAATTGTCTTTATGTGGTCATGGAAGTATGAACAATTTTTTTGATTTGCAATTGCAAGATTTATGCTGATACTGTATATTGCAGTAGCTCCAATCATTTTGATCATCAAATGACTGACATATAAAGCAACTAATATTTTGTATTATTACATGACATTTAGAATCCAGTTTATCTGAAATGCATGATATACCACAATAATTTTGAGTGAGAAATAATTCAAATAAAATAAATAAAATAAATATATATATTTTTTCCCTCACAGAAAAAGAAAAGAAAAAGAAAGCAAAGTATGCACCCTAACTGTCATGAACCGGAAAAAAAACAGAGTTCATGCAGAGCTAGACAAGATGAGCATTTGAGGTTAAAAGTATATACACTAAATTATTATCATTTTTTTTTTTTTTTGAAAAGGACAGATTATTTCCCTAGATAAGACCCTTCCTCCTCGTCTGGGATCATTTACAGCCCTTTGTAGCTGCATTTAAACTGCATTTTGGAAGTTCAAACTCGGGGGCACCATAGAAGTCCATTATATGGAAAGAAATCCTGAAATGTTTTGCTCAAAAAACACAATTTCATCAGGACTGAAGAGAGAAAGACATGACCATCTTAGATGACAAGGTTATCTGGAAGTTTTTGTTCTGGAAGTGAACTACTCCTTTAAATTACTGTTCGTTTTTGCAAGTTAATGGAAATGCATGATTGCATCATAAAATATCTGAATCAATATTTGCTTCATTAAAAAGTGCAGATTCACAAATCTAACACAAACACGCATTAATTGCTTGGCGCTAATGATCATTAATTGCAAATGAGGCTGACAGACGTTCAAGCTGATCCTGTGCAGCAATTACATGTAATGTCAAAAATCTTTAACTGTCCTTATACTGACCTTCAGCACTAAGGCAGTAGTCAATGAACATCTGAGCGTCGAGTATGGAGAGAAAAAAAAAGGACATGAAAAGCTTCTTTTCAGCTCTGTTGGACTTTTTAAGATAAGAGTGCTGCACTGTTTGATGGCGCTGGATAGATACTCTATCTCCCCAATTTCAGATGATCAAAGGTGTGAAATGTATTACATATTCCTATTAGGTGTGGATTCAGATGGGAAAGGTTTTGTGCATTCAGATTGCACAGACAGAGCAGGAAAGGAAGCCGGGTGAGAAACTGGGGGGAAAGGTAATGATCTCTTCAAACAAAATACTGTATTGCACCCGCGGTGGTGAAAATGACTTGTTCCTATGCATTATTTGAATGCCAAGCACGTGGAGGCCTCACTCGAATGTCTTGGTATGAGAATCAGATGAAAAAAAAAAAAAAATTATATATATATATATATATATATATATATATATATATATATATATATATATATATATATATATGATGTGGTACTAGGAGACTCAGATCAGCCAGAGAGAGGTGCATAATAAAGACTTATAATGACAGAACTGCAAGCAGCACCATTGGTTAACACGTCCTGGACTACAACCAATCAGGTGCTTAATATACTTCAAGATATTATCAGTCATGCATAGAAATAGAAAACGCTGGTAGAAAGGGAATTAGTGGAAACAGGGGTCCCTGAACAGACATTGTCTATATTTCTTATGATGGCCCTACATAATAATTTGATTTGAACTAGAGCATTTTCTCAGTATTTTACTATTTACTGAGGATTCGGCTTGAGGAAGTTATATTTATCAATGATAGTTATTAAAGGTGATGTGTGTACTGTAATTCTTTGGATGATAAAAAAAGTCTACTACAGTGGGTTAATATGTATTGGCAAATATAAGGAGAAATTTAAATAAAAATAAAATATGAACCAAACTCTAAAATGAGACTGTTAAAATACTGTCATCATTTACTGACCCTCTTTTTTACTACAAACCCGTATGACGGTCTTTATTCCGTGGAACACAAAAGGGAATTAAAAAAAATAATAATTCTGGTCACTCCATATGTTTAAAGTTCATTAGAGCACATTATCATCTTCCAAAACCACATGATAACTGTGTGATGAACAAGCCAAAACTGGAACCGTTACTCACTGACAATCATGAGATCAATAGCGAATGACAACATTTTCAGTGAGCAACAACCTTTAGTTTGTGATTCATACAAAGATTTTAAATGGATTTTTTTTGCCAGTATAAATCTTGAGAGAAGCCATCCCCATTAAAGACAAAAGGAAAACACTGGAAGTGGCAACAGACCCTTCCATCTTTTAGATTTTTTTTAAAAAAATTTTAATTTTTTTTTTATCCAAGTGAAAATGATTGTTAAAAAAAAGAGGGGGGATATAATTAGCATTCATTTCATTTGTTCTTGAATAATCAAGAAGTCAAGTCAAGAATGCTTAAGAGGACTAAATCATTGTAGAAGTCACATGTAGAGGGCATTTGTCACCAGATCATCAAAAATAATTATTAAATCATAAATTAATAAATTGTTCACAATGAACAATGCAATATGATATAAATGGAGTGTGTTTTGAATGCATAACAACTTTAACTTTCATTATGTAGAAAAGAGTGGACTGAGTCTTAAAATGTGAAAGAAAGAAATTCCAACTCAATCTTATGGCAATGTGTCACTGTTTTACGTTTTGGTGAATTATTGGCTAATTCATATGAATTTATACAGTCTCGTTTGTACATTTTCGAACCGGTGATGTTATGTATGTTTAGGAAGGGGGTTAGTGGTGGACCTTCATTCTATTATTGACAAATATCATATACATCGTATAGTATATTTTTACAATATTGTACATTCACATTGTACAAATTCAATTCATATGAGATCAGGTTCGGGGTAACTTGAGGGGGGGGGGGGTGAATTACCAATGCTTGCTGCCTAAATAGTCATGCAAAAGTTACATGTTTTGGTCAGTGAAACCGTTGAAGCTGTGGAGTGCAACAGTACTCTGAACAATGATGTGCTTCCTATTGTTTCAAATGATGTTTTGTTGTATTGTTCCAGTAAAAAAATTAATTACTACATGTGCAGTGACTCAATAAGGAGACAGCCCACGTATTGATACTAAAAAGCAACTATAAGTAGGCCTGTGATGGAGATTACTGGGGACCTTTAGATACTGCAAAACCAACAAGCAAGCAGGATGCAGGCAGTTAATCTGAATGAAGTGTGCACATACTGTACTGGTATTAATTACATGAGAGAAACACAAGATTGGGCTTTCACTCTTTCAGACAGGATTAATTTGAGATTCCCCTGAGCGTGCAAGCTGATAGAGGATTTGCCACACAGTAAGGTCAGGCCTATGTAATTGTACTTTTGCACTGAGCAGCAAGCCCTGTCATATGCACAGAAAATACTGCTGGATGTTTCCTCGCAGTTGGGGCTTTAATCCTTCAGGAGAAAAATTACAAGAACCAGAAAGAAAAAAAAACTGACAGCAAGAAAGAAAGAGCAGCAAGTCAAACCTGGATAGTCTCTCCACTGTGTATGAAGTTGGCTGCAGGTGGAGCTGAACAGCGTAGATTTGTGTGCCAGCCAGAACCCCAGTGTGGATTTCAGCAGGGATTGGATGCAGTTGAGCAGCAGAGGGGAGCTGACATGCACCTTTATCACCCGACTTAGCCAGACTAAGGCTGGATATAGACAGGGCCCGTGATGGATGGCCTGCAGACCTTGCCTCTCTTTCCCCGTGACACAGAGCTGCTGTAATCTGTTAAAGGAGAGCCGCCACAGCCTCCATTAACTCCTCGCAACACAACAAGGCTGCATTCACAATTGCTGACCTACACTCACGTAAACCGCGCTCTGGTCCATTCACACCTCCAGGACCAGGCCACTTCAGTTGAGGGTCACATTCTGTTCTGTTATATTTGGGGTCTCAGAGATGTCATGGCCATTTTAATAGCTCAAAAAATATACTTAGCTTTAGAAAATCAGGTTAATGTTTCACAAATTGCTGTTACTGTGTGAAATGGCTATAAACTAAATGCAATCTATTCACAAATGCCTTCAATGCATATATATATATAAATGTAATATAAACATTTTAAAACAAAAAGATGGTGTAAACTGCTGTCATTAACTGATTAATTAAAGTTAAATGAACAAGAGATTTGATGAGATTCATTAATCCATTAATTCATTCAAATATTTATAATAATAATAATAATAATTCACAGTGATTTTGCTTGTGTCCAACTGAAGCAGCTCCAAACAGAAGTGCATACAACAGGTGGTAAAAGCTCTTAATCAGTTTTGATTTTGTCAGAGTAATATATTAAACGGTTCTGAAGGGTAAACAAGAGGTTAATTTCAATAAGATGTTGTTTTTACACACACACACAGCAGTGTCGTCTCTGGGATCTCAAACATAAAAACAGTAAAGCAAATCTCAAAGAACATAAAGAGCTCATCAAGGCACCAGTGGAGGAGATGACACAAGCCTCTGCTCGCCCCCTCAGGATATGACATAACAGTGCACTGTTAGCTTTGGTTGCCACCTGCTTAAAACACTATTAACACACACTACACATTTCAGGGTCGAGTTACAGGCACAGAGACACTGACGTCAATGCCCTCAGGGAAGCTTTTTAACAGTTCTTTTGCACACGCTTTATGATCTTGTCAGCTTGTCTAGGATTTGTTGCACTTTAAAAGGAGGGAAATTTATTTTGTGATTTGATTTGCTATTTTTGAAGCCTTTATCACAACCACAATCTTTTAAGTATTTGGCAATAACATAATTTTCATACATTAGGACTCACAGCAGCAGTACACTTACTTTTCTCATGTTGGGATTAAGGGAAATCATCACACTTAAGTAGCTAAAGATATACAGTATTTCACACAAAATGAATAGGTTATCATTTATTCATCCTCATGTCATTCTGACCCCATTATGTTAGGCTGATCATTTCCATAACAGCAAGGCAGACTGTGATGTATACTGACAGGTAGGGATATCGCAAAATACTGGTATTGACGATAACCGTGTCATAAAAAAAGGAAATATTGATACTCTGCTAATCCTATAATAATATAAAAAATGTATGTATATATGTTAGTAAATAATCTAGCACCAGCAAGGTCTCGGCATAGTGACAGTGGAAGAAGAAGATAATGATGACACAATGTGCAACTACTACAGCTGCAAAAACATAATGTTATGGGTGATGTCAGACAAAAATGAGACACTCTTCCCACATCTGAAAAATGTTCGCTTGCCAATATAGGAGTTTTTTGGAATCCATAAAAGAAAGGGGGTGTTAAAGAAATGGGGGGTCTCTCTCCATATACCCATATTTTTGGGTGACACATTAGCCAAAAAATAAAAAAAAGTAAAAACACAAAAGTTGAAGATGATTTTGACTGAGTATCGGGCATGAATACACCCTCTTATTCTAATTTCTTGGCCGATTTCAGAAAGGCTAGTAATAGTAAGCTAGCATCGAAAGCATAAGATCCCACCCTCCGTGCAAATCACTCTCCAAAGCCACACCTCCTCCAAAACACATGACCATGCTCCAGCAGATCAGAGGATAACCAACAACATGATGAGAGATGGCACAATATTACAATAATAGCTCCTTCCATTCTCACTCGGTCTGCAATAGTGTAATGGACCGTGCTTAAATAGATGAATATAAATACATATAAATACATTTAGATCACTTCATTTATTGATTGCTATCAGGAGGTGAGGAGTCTTTCAACCAGCAAATAAAAAAATATTTTTTTAACCAAATCATCTATTCTGCCTTTAAAGGGATACTCCACCCTAAAATGAAAATGTTGTCATTAATAACTCACACCCATGTCGTTCCAAACCCGTAAAAACTCCGTTCATCTTTGGAACACAAGTTAAGATATTTTGGATGAAAACCTAGAGGCTTGAGACTGTCCCATAGACTTCCAGGTAAATAACCGTGTCAAGGTCCGTAAAAGGTATGAAAAGTCATTGTCAGAATACTCCATCTGTCATCAGATATGAAATCAGGTTTATATGAACACTTTTTTAAGCGAAGAAAACTAAAATATTAACCTTATTCATTCCATTGTCAACAGTCTCCTCTGTGTCACTCCATTTCACAGTGCTGTGTGTGCTTTTCTGTGTCCTCTGCGCCACAAAGATGCGCTGTTTCTACATGTATTTAACTTTGATTTGAAACAAAACAGCGCATCCTTGTGACACGGAGGACACAGAAGATGGACCTTGACACTGTTATTTACTCACAGTCTCAAGCCTCCCAGTTTTCATCCAACATATCTTAAATTGTGTTCCGAAGGTGAACAGAGCTTTTACGGGGTTTGGAACATCATGGGGGTAAGCGATTAATGACAAAATTTTCATTTTGGGGTGGAGTAACCCTTTAAGAAAACTAAATATGCATCCCAATACAAATCTATGACTGTTTCACAAGAGTGTGATAAACTTCCCAATGCTCTTTTTCGCACAGAAAATTGCACTCAAATTTTTCTAGTGTGACTGCACATTCACAGAAAAATTCTTATAATACAGAACAACACGGGGTGAGTAAATAACCTCAATTATTCCTTTAACACTTTTCTCTCAGCACAGGCTTGATAAAGCCTGTCTGATACTATTGTTCGTCTTTATTTACTTAAAAGTCCTTGGCTTGCTGGAACATGTTCATTAGATCAATCCTCTTCGGCAGCGTTCAGAGATGTGATGCCACCCTGAGATAAAGGATTGATAACCACTCATTTATATATGCAAAGCAAGACGATTTACTTTCACCCTGGGTCAACGTAATCCCCAAAGCCTATAATTGAAGTCAATCACGGCCACTGGTGGCAGCAGGCCAGGGTTGTCTGTGACAGTACTTGCATTCAGAGAAAGACACAAACTCGATTAGTCCTAAAAATGGGTCTCAATTCTGCAGGACTCTGTCACACGCACAGATGCGCTGTCTCTTTAAGAAACGTCTTGCTTCTTAATTTAAAGCTCAAAGCAGAGGAACATAAAGGTTATTTTCATTAAGTTCCTGAAAATCTAGGATAAAGGTATTTATGCCTTCAATCTAGCAATGACCTTTTCGTAATGTCATGTTAAGCACATCTGAATGAAAGTTTTAGCAAATATGAAAAGGTCACTTTTAGTGCCAGACTTTATTTTCTTAATCAACTCACACAATGGAAATATGATATACTTGGAAATATCCACATCTAACTTGATTGGCTAACTTGATTGGCATACGATATTTATTAGTCTGCAGCTACATCATGAGCGTTGTAGTCATTTTAACTCATCAGCTTTCTCTAGGTTGTGTTTAATTTCATTGGGTGAAGTCAGGAAAGTCAATTAGACTGTTGGTCATGTCTCTACTTTAAAAATCCAGGAGCAGAAAAGCAAAGGGCTCACAGCTCTCGAGTGATAATTACAGTGATCTTGTGCAGCGTTTGGGTGTCTGGAATCAATCCAAAGCTGCAGCAAAATCAGATTAGTAATAAATGTGTGAATGAAGGCAACATATAATGGCAACCAATATACTGCCAGTAACAAGAAAAAACATACTAACGGTTTGACATGCATGGATCAATATCGGACCTGTGTTTTATGAATATCAACCGTACAGCGACTGCATAGCTATCAGCTATCATGACCTCTTGGTCAATTTTAAACACTCTCACACGGTTCAATGTTTCTGGATACATTGACAAATATTTGCAATTTCAAGAGCCAGCATATTCTATATTGCTTCTTTAAAGGGGGGGTGAAATGCTCGTTTTCACTCAATATCCTGTTAATCTTGAGTACCTATAGAGTAGTACTGCATCCTTCATAACTCCAAAAAGTCTTTAGTTTTATTATATTCATAAGAGAAAGATAGTCTGTACCGATTTTTCCCGGAAAAACACGACCGGCTGGAGGCGTGACGTGTGGGCGGAGCTAAAGAATCACGAGCGCGAGTAGGCTTTTGTGTTGAGAGCGTTTGGAAGCTGTGACTTTACCGTGAGGAAAACCCAACCAAAACAAACCATGGCTAATAGTCAGATTCAGCCGTTTATTTCTGATCCAGAATCAGATCCAGAGGCTGAAATTTAACAAGAGCAGCATCAGCAAAAACGTCTCTATGTGGTATGTACTGAAACTGTATATATTTGCTTAGCGGTTTTGGAAAATTACTAAATTCCACTTTGTCGTCTTTTTTTTTTTTTAAGCTGTACATGTGGAAAGTGCAGTTTGATGACAACATCGCATGTTGTTTACTTGATGTGCTTACGCGCCGATAGCTAAGTTAACAACACAGAGATATTTGAAGCAGTTTTACTCACCGCCTGCGGTTCCAACACACAATCGTGACCCTTTTCCGTTGGGACTGCATTATCCTTAAGAAATAAACGATGTGCAAATCCGTCGTCAAACTGGGATCTTGTGCAGATCTTTGAAATGCAGGGGAACAAACACAAACACTTGCACAACTCCGTTGATGCTCTGTAAAAATAAACTCCATCCGCTGGTCCCTTAATGCTGTTTCTCTTTTGGTAATCTGTGCAGGGTTGTCTTGCCCTGGAAACCAAAAACACACTCCTTTTGTGACATTTCGCGACGCTCTCGCTCTGATCAGTGAATGCCTGTTGTGCTCTCAGTGCTCTGCTATACTGGAGCGCGCGCTCTTCCGGCAGAAGTGCGTCAGGACCCATATAAGGAAATTCCGCTCCATCTAACGTCACACAGAGCCATACTCGAAAAAAACTTTCCGAAACTTGTGACAAACCGGAAGGAGTATTTTTGGAACAGAAATACTCCTTCAAACGTACAACTTAATTTTTGAAACTTTGTCCATGTTTAGCATGGGAATCCAACTCTTTAACACTGTAAAAAACTCAGTATGCATGAAATAGCATTTCACCCCCCCTTTAAATGTATCCAGTTTCAAAATGAAAATTATTATTATTACTTTTATTGGTCAATGTTTTTAAATGTGATGTTCCAAATGTACTTTGCAACATTTTAGTAACAAAAATAGTATGATTCTAGTAAATTTTCCAGTAAACTGTTACATTTCAAAAATGGTATATTTAGTAAAATGTACAATAGTCTTATAATCTTTGTTTTATTTAAATATTTTGGAAATCTTAGTTTACAGTGTAAAACTGTAATTTAAAATATTTTAAAATATTCGCAAAATAAAATCTAATAGCTTAGTTTTGCTGAATGTGTTTAAAATTAAAATGTTCAAAATCCATATTCAAAACTATAAAAATAAAACAAAAATGTATTGTGTTAAATAGCACACCTAAAATAATTTGTTTACAGTGCAAACCTGTAATTTTATATCTGTAAATTAAGAATTCTTCGAAATACTTTGAATTCTTAAACATTTGCCATTTGAATTGACAAAATTCACATTCAAACCTTGAAAACTAAAAACATATCTATTTTTTTAAAATCAAATTTACAAATTTGAAATCTTGATTGATATTGATAGATATTCCTTTCGAAACCTTCAGTGGTGTCAGTAGAAGTGATGAGTTTTCCCTCTTTATTGTCAAAAAGGTGAGGATGTATTTGTTCTCATGGAAAGTGTCAGGCGGGATATGAGGACAAATGGAGGGGTGGTGTGGGTATGGATTTTGGCTGAGCGGCGTGTCGCTGCGACTTGAGCTCCTTGGAGTCCCAACGCTAGGATCGGTTTCCACGTGGAGAGGACACAAAGACAGGAAGATAAAGACCTGCCCCAACAACATCAAACAGAACTGAACTGTGCAGTTTATTGTTGCTCTTCAAATTCTGCCATATGACAATCACTTCTTATCACAAGTATCATCATCCAGGCCATTGAAATGAAACGCAAGGCATTTATTAGAGGAGTTCTATGAGCTAAAAGAGGATTACAACTATAGAATTGGTATGATGGATGATGCTGATGTAATTACATTAGGCATCATCTTCAAGGTGAAGTGTGTCATTTCTGCACCACTAGCGACACCAGAAACGCAAAAATAACTAGTTTATTTACATTTTCTGATGAAAATATAAGCCCTGCTTGCCAATGCAAAATTTGCTGCCACAGAGCTGAGCTGGTTCCTCGTGTGCTGTTGTCTGTGTTAAGATGTTCTAAAGGGTTTTTGAGATTTTAGTTCAATAGGCTACTACGCAATTCAAAGCTTTCAGTCACGTGATCGGCTCAAAGACCTGGAGGGCAAAACATCCACAGAACTGCAGCACAAGCCTGTCAATTTTCCATCTGTTTCCAGCCGCAAATATTTAGATCACCTCTCAAAAGAATAAAGCAATTATATGTTCACAAAATGCAAGTTTGGCCATTTGCAATCCATTTTATATGCACCCACCGCAATATTTATCACTAAGCAATGCAGTAACACTTAAAGTACCAAGTGATATTAAAAGAACAAATTCAGTACATGCCTTATTGATTATGCTTACTTTATATTGGCAAGCCAGGAATATGAACGTAGTACACTAAATGGTTCTGTGTTTTCTTTATAATGGCTTCCTATAGAAAACCATTTAATATGAAAATTTGCGCATTGCATTTATATTCTGGGTTCATCTGCTTGCCTGTACACAGTATGCGTCATCAGTAAGGTTGTACTGAATTTCACCTTTTAATAACAGCATTTTACTATATTACTAAAAATAACTGGAGGTCAGTGGAGCAAAGCTTTGTTTTGACCTCCAGGTGGGTGTTATTATAAGGGTGTGACATCACCTGAAATCAATTGTTGAGGTTTCTTTTGAGTGGTTTTGGTCTATTTAAATGCTGTGGATAGATTGGTTACTAGGTGGTTGGTAGGAGACTGCTTACAATTGTTCTTTTTGAAAGAATCATCTTATCATGCCTACTGTACACCATGCTCACCAGTGTGGCATTCATTTGGTCAAAAAAAAAAAATATTGTGAAACATTATTACTTTTTTTGTTTTAATATATTGTAAAATGTAATTTATTAATGTGATGCAAAGCTGAATTTTCATTTAGACTTCAGTGTATATACACACACACATACACACACACACACAAACCCAAAGGCAGAAACAATAATGTACAGTATGTGGAAAGGAATGTGGCCTTTTTTTTTTCTTTTTTTTACTTAAACCACATAAACCCATTGCATTATAGACCAAATACACAAAATAATGTTCTTTTTAGCACCATCATATGACCCCTTTAAACTAGAATTGGAGAAGTACTTTAACATTTAGGAACATAAAAAATGACACAATTCAACTTTACATATAACATTACTGACACCTAAAAACACTGAAATACTTGTTAGGCCTCTGTTTCGTCCTCTGTTATAAACAGACTCAGACGGGTCTGTGTCTACCCCACAATATTTCACCTCACAAATGAAACAGATTATCTGCCAGAGCACAGCCACTGCTGATAGAGACTCCTGCTGTGTACAAATTCACAGCAAGTTTCCCACAGCTAGATCACAAAACATCCAAATTTCTCAACCGAGGTGAAAATTGAGGGTCTCCTTACACTGTTTTCATATTAACGGAGCCAGGGGAACCACAAAATGTGTTAATTTTGAAACGCCAGCATAGATCCACCATGAAATTAGGATGCATTTCATATGCCAAAATTTGCTAACAATTTTAAAACAATCAACAACTGCTTGATGTTTTTCCACTGAAGTTTATAATAGTGCCAGCAAGCAGTGAAAAAAGCATTAGGTACGACCTCATTATGCCAAATCACTCACTATAGCGAGACAGAAGCTCAAGCGTCTGTTTTCTTTGTACACAGCACTGTCCTTATCTTCAGTGATCTGTGACTCAATTAGTACAGACAGCAATTGACTGTAATGAATTAGGAACCCGTTGACCCAGGTAAGTTGGATATCAATCTGTTTCCCGATAGGAGACATGAGTCACACTTCATCCGTCAATATCGTTCTGCCATCGAATCGGTTATCAGTAATCACACATCAATAGCCTCCTGATGCAGGTCACTCCAGGTGTTTGAGCGTATTGTTTTGTTTACCGAACAGAATATGAAGGACAGGTGCAACATTCTTTGTGTACCCAAGACGAAAAGCAATTTAATTACTGATGAATACAGGGGATTAATGAGCAATTAATAACCAATTACACTGTCTTTAGCTTTCATGTTATGATTTCATAAAATAAATCTGGTAATGAATTTCACTTGAACAACATGAACGGATTTTGACATTCACTTTGCAGTAGTTTGTGACACAGCGCCTCCTGTGGACCAATTCAGTAAAGACCCTTCATAGACTGGAAGGTGATAAAGATTATATAAAATATATATTTTATATATTTTCTTCTCTTGAATCTTATTTTAAGTATTTTTTATAGTCTTTAATATTTAAATATTATTTTATGCTGTTCTTTTATGTCTATATAATTTTTATAATTGTTTATATATATATATATATATATATATATATATATATATATATATATATATATATATATATATATATATATATAAATTAGTTCATCAGGCTAAATTAACTAAAACTGAAATAAATATTATGCGTGTGTGTGTGTGTGTATATTAGTTCACCCAAAAAATAGGTCATTAAAAAAAAAAAAAATAAAAAAAAAAAAAAAAGTTATCCTAGATGTATATGGCTCTTCTTTCAGACGAATCCAGTTGGAGTTATATTAAAAATAGTCTTTGATATTTCAAGCTGTCTGACACCACTCAGTGAGTGTTGCATTGCTTCAGTCCAAAATATGTTTAAAAAAATACGCAGTGTCTCGCACGGCTCCAGGGGGTGAACAAAGGCCTCATGTGGCAAATTGATGCATTTTTTTTAAAGAAAAATATCCATATTCAAAACATAATAATAACTTTAATGTAGCTTGTGCCAACAGTTGTTCATGGAAGCAGTTCTGGTTGAATGACGTATGAGATTAGTGTTGCACATGCTCCGGTGAGTCACGTGAAAACCAAATTTTGTTACAAGGAGCAAAGCAAGCAAAGTTTCCATACTTTAACAAAGAAAAATCAGTCACCTCTTGGCTTATATCTAAATCCTCCGACATTCTTCTTTTCAATCCTCGTTTTGTACTTCTAATTAGTAACAGTTGTTTTGTTTTGATCTCCCTGCTGTGCATGCATCACTCCTGAGTGGCGCATGCGCAAAGCTGACCTCCATATGTCATCCACTCGGAGCTGCTTAGTTTACAACAGGAGCGCAAGCTAGATTCAAGTGATTATTTCGCTTTGAATATGGATTTTTTTTTTTTTTTTTTTTTTACAAAAACGCATCGATTAGCTAAAGGATTCCTTTGTTCACCCCCCGGAGCTGCATGACAATTTTTTATTTATTTTATTACAGATGTGTTTTTTTTTTATTACACCTATTTTGGACTGATGCATGCAGCACCCTCTGAGTGGCAAAAAACAGCTTGAAATATAGACAGTTTTTTTTAAACAACTCCGACTGGATTCGTCTGATGACTTCAGGGTGAGTAATTTATGGTTTCATTTTCATTTTTGGGTTAATAACCCTTAAGTGAAACTGAAGTGACATGATGTTTAACCAAGTTTACTATTTTTTATTATTATTATATTACATTGTTTACAGTATTATGATATTATTATTTACATTTTAGAAATATTTCCTTGGCAAATAGCTGAAATAAAGAATTATTATTTTTTTATTTGGTTTTGTTGTTTTTGTTTGTGTATTAATTAATAATAGTAGTAGTGGTTAGTAGTAGTATTAAATGCCTATACATTTTTATTTCAGTTATAGTTCATTTTGCCTGATGTATTAAATATATTGATATAGACAATTATTGGAATTTTCTTCTCTTGAATTGTCCTCTTTTGAATATATATATATATATATATATATATATATATATATATATATATATATATATATATATATATATATATATATATATTATTTTGAATATAGGCATATATATTAAATACAAATTTTAAAAGAAAAAATCAAATGAAGAAAATTCCAAGCAAAGTATTAATAAAAATGAAATCTCTAAAATAAGCAGAATGAGAATGATACTAAGAATGATACTAAAATAAGCAGTTGGTTAAGAGTCATCCATCTTACATTATTCCCAGTTTTAAAATGACTCACTTGAAAATAACCATAATCAGCAAACTGATTCACACAAAGAGGAGCAGGATGTACTCTTGATTCGATCTTAAAAATAGAGGAAGATGAGTCACAGTGATTGTCATTATTTATTTTATTTATTTATTATTTTTTTGACAGGATACGGTTAATTTGTAGCCACGTCATATCGGAGGAAGAAATAATATTGCCACAAATGTATTCATAAAGATTTATGTGTGCCGACATGCAAGCGGTAAGCAGCGATAAAGAAATAGCTGCAAGACATCCCGGGAATCTTGATATTCCGTCCTGCTTTGGAGCCGTGCTGGATGTTTTCTCTCTTGTCAGACGAAGGTAGAAGATTTTTATGGAAATGAGCCCACCTGCCACAGGGGGGTCGACAGTGCATGAAGCACTGGATACAGCCAATCACTATTTGCGATTCATCACCTTTTCTTCCTCTCTTTTCTGTTTTTAAGTTCCAATTTCAGATTCCTTCAGTCCTGTCTTTCATCTCTTTTAGAGACGGGGTAATTTACACTTCATCTTGGGATTTGATCTGGTCTGACGTAGCTCTCAGTTATCTGTTCACCTCACGACGGGCATCACCAGCTCTTCTACAAGCTTCGGCTGTGACTCACTAGAGTCCTCACTTTGACAAGATCAAGGCAAAGGGCTTTTTTCAACCTCAGCCTCCAAAACAACCCCCTCCCCACTTTAATTCGATGTCCGCAGACACATTTGATTTTGTCGAACACATGAAGCAGGGGGGCTCCTTCACCCTGCTGACATCATAAATCTGGGCTACTTTGAAAAGTGTGACAGCAATGTTTAAACAGTCTCATTCCTCACCTCTGCCAGGGCGAGATGGCTTTTCCAGAATGTGAGACGTGCAGCAAGAAAGAAGATCAAAAATATGTGTTAGCTTTTCAGACATTTGTGCTGTGCTACTGCCCTCTGCTGCACGCGAGGCAATCAAGCACTCTTATCACATCCGGGAAACTTCCAAATTACTCACCTTATAAATAAATAAATAAAGTTTTCATCATGTTTACTCATTTTCTAAACCTTTATGACTGAAGGAAATATTTAGCAGAGCTGTTCTTTTTTGACGGTCAAAATGAAAAGTTGTTTATTACACACTTCTGTTCAAATCTTTGAGATCGGTATGATTTTTTTATTTGATTTATTAGGTTCTTGATAGAAAAAATGTCACGCTGCATCAAACGGTTTCTTCCACAGATTAAGGCTTTAAAATGTCTTGAATTAGAAAAAAGAAAAATCTTCCGTAGTATTTTTCACTTGTTTTCCAGCACAACCAACATTAAATCAAGATACAAAGACTTAGGATGTAAAATGAAGATAATGAAGTTTTGTTTTCTGAAAAAAAAAAAAAACAAAAAAAAAAAAAACAACGTTTATGTTTAAAACATAAAGAATATCTGTTCTGGCAGAGCCCATTAGCAGATGTTTGTTCTTGTTTAAATTAAAAATTAATCTTCATTTTATGTCAGTTTTGCTCCATGATTCATGAATCTTAAGACACTTGCAAACCTTGATGTTATTTAGAAAGTGAAAAGTGAAAGTGACTCATACTTGGAATTAGTGCTCATTTATCCCATCCAAAGTGCACACACACACACACACACACACACACACACACACCTGGAGCAGTGAGCAGCCATTTTTTTTTTTTTTTTTTTTTTTTTTTGCTGCAGCACCCAGGGTGCAGTTAGGGGTTCGGTGCCTTGCTCAAAGGCACCTCAGTCGTGGTATCAAAGGTGAGAAATAGTGTTGTACATTCACTCCCTCGACCTACAATCCCTGCCCACATGAGACTCTAACCCACAACCTCTGGGTTAAGAGTCCAGTCTCTAACTATTAGGCCACAAAATCCCTTTACAGCGACTTATTTGTTTTTTTGTTTAGTAAAACAAAAATAAAAATAAAATAATTAAATGGGGAACCCTGCAAAAAACAAAACAAAAAAAAAACACTGATTAAGGCTGTATCTATTTAGACAATGATACAGTAAAAATCATTTTAATCAGCTCTGAACACTATAAAACCATTTTCATGAACACCAAAGGCAGCCAATTACAATTTAACAGATTCAATTTACCAGTACCGTTAGAACAATGCCGTAACTGCCCCGAGAGAACAAAGAGTACACAGAATAACCTCAGTTTAGCTCATTTACAGTGTCAGACTTCAATTTAGCCTCACTTGTGTACTGAAAGCAGAAAGCAGGTTTTCTAATGAACTAGATAAGAGAACACTGATGGCTTGTGTCTGTTGTGGTTTACCACAATAACAAGTTTAGGAGGCGTACTGCCCTTCATCTCCTCAGTGGTGAACTTGCCGAGGATGCAGTGAGACTGGATTTGAGTGCCCGCTCTCCAAATGACATTAGTTCATTTCAGAAGTCATGAAAAAAAGTGCCTTTCCTGAGTCTAAAGAGGAACTAAAATTTTCAATTTATATTCTGTCTATCTGCAAAACTCACAAAGTGCAGTGTCAGTACAAGGGAAAATAAGTTAGAAAGAAAGGGGGATACATTTTCTCTCTTTTTTGTCTTATTTGATGCTTTGTTAAAGGCAGAAAGAGAAGTGAAACAATAAAAAACATTCAGGTTCTACTTTTACATGCTTATATATTTAGCATAAAAAATAAATAAATAAATAAATAAAAACGAAAGAAAAAGAAACTCAAAAGCTTCCCAAATGTTTTTTCCAAATCACACACTTAAAAAAAACAAACAACTGATCTGATAAAAGACAAATCAAACATAACTGCTGATTTCTATTTTATGTATGTATTTATTTATTTATTTTACTGTGATGTTCATGTAACATATTAGATTTAGATTTAGACTTAGACTTATATATATATATATATATATATATATATATATATATATATATATATATATATTTAAAATAATTCAAATATTTAAAGGGGTCATATGATGTTGCTAAAAAATAACATTTTTTTGTGTATTTGCTGTAATGAAATGTGTTTATGTGGTTTAAGGTAAAAAAAAAAAAAAGTGATTTCCACATACTGTACATTATTGTTTCTCTATGACTCGCCTTCTGAAACACGTTGATTTCCACAAAGCTCATCTCTCTGAAAAGGTGTGCTGTGATTGGTCCGCTATCCAGTGCATTGTGATTGGCTGAATGCCTCAAGCGTGTGAAGGAAATGTTACGCCTCTTAACATATTGTGATGCCTTGCCCCATAACCCATTATAAATGTGATATAAACATGATTTTAGTTGTGTTTTCTTTTGGAAGGCAAAAACAAAGTAGTTTCACTTTCTCAACAAAAATGGTGTCACCGCGGCCTTGAGTGAGCAGAGGCTGAAGGTCTAGAGTGAGCTGTGGCTGGCTTGAGTGAGCAGAGGCGGGCGGCTTGAGAACAGTGCGGCCGGCAGATTCTATGAAGGAGTGTACCTTGGTCTTGCAGCAACCACATGTGATGAGCCCTGGCTGGACTACAGCGCAAATTTTTGTATTTTCTCAGCGACCAGCACGGATCACCTCCATGCATGACGAAGCGGAAGGCCAAACAAAGTAGTTTCGCTTTCACAATGAAACACACAGCATCTATACGACTTAGAGGCGGCAGCAACAACAATACTACAACGAGAATAAAAGGTACACCTTCTTTCTTTGCTTGAACATCTGGGCGGTGTTATGTAAATCTTCCACATGCATGGGGGCATGTTAGAACGAGGCATTTTAGGGGGGCTTGGACGAGTCTCAACTTTTATAAAGAATAACTCTTTGGATTTGAGACTTTAGTCTTTGCAAGTTCACAGATCTTCTTTATTCAGCAAGAGCTTGTAACACTCCAAAGATAAAGGAAAACTTGAAATCACATCATATGACCCCTTTATATGATGCGATTCAACTGTGTAGTGGTCTGGGAAATGATTTGTACCTTCATGCCTTTGATATGTTTATAGATGTTGATCTTTCCAGTTTGGTGGTCATGCAAAGGAACAGACGCTTTAACCTAAAACCCAAACACCCACAAGCCAAAGAAGAAGATACTCTGACTAACCGAGACTTGACTGCACACGTGGGCCACTTTAATTGTGAGTGTATTAAATTATGTCCATTTTCAGTTTTTGTTTATCAAGTAGTGCAGTCAGCATCAAAGCTGTCAGCTTTCTTATCTCACAGTAGCTTGACTAAATTGATCTCCTGCTTGTCTTATTATATGTGCATTGCCTACTGTGTAAAAAAGCATGTTCCATTGAATTATAATAACAAGGGAAAACAGTTATTCCACTCTGACCTGTGACTGCCACTGTTGTCTTGGGCAAAAACTTGCTTGCTTTTCAGATACTTATAAATTAAGCATTATGTTTCAGCCTCCACAATCTGGAAGACCAATAACGTGCTGTGTCAGACTGGCATGATGGGATACGACGAGTCCAACAAATTAAACTAGAATTTAACAAGTCTGAAGAAAATGTGAATGCTTGCTCATGCAAAACCTTTCACAACAACTGTACTGTGTTGTGGGCAGCTATCATTGCAATGCTACATGGTTGCTAAGGTATTTTGTAGAGTTTTAAGGGTGTTGCTGAGAACTTTAAAAGTCAAGAGCCAACCCCAAGTTTTGGCCCTAAACATATCCCTCTACTGAAATACAAAAACAAACAAAAAGCATTTAAACAAACCTTTGCTGATCTCCAAGCCTCGTCAAGCTGGTCAGTTCTGAGAGGGTTTGACTAGTGGACAACTAAACCAGCTAAACCAGTTTGGCCACAACACCATCTTATACAAGTACTTCCTTAAAGGAACAGTTCACCCAAAAGTGAAAATGCAGTTATTAGTTAATTACTCTATTATTGTTCTAATGCTATGTCCCATTTTGTTCTTCTTTGGATCACAAAATGAGGAATTTATTAAAAAAATTCTCCAGCGTTCACTTATTAGAATAATGGGAATTAAAGGGTTAGTTCACCCAAAAATGAAAAATATCCTGTGTTTTAGCCTGTACTAGCCTGTACAAGCCTGTACTACTAATAATAATACATTATAAAATATTTAAAATAAATTATATAAATATTGTAATAATAATGTACATATATTTTTCAGCTAGTTGTCAAGGCAACATTTTAATTTAGATTAACATAATATACTAAAATAATTATAACTGAAATAAAATGAATTATTATTAAAAATTGAAAAAATAATAATTAATACAAATAACAAAAATGAAATCAAGCAAAAAAAAATTACTAAAATTGAGAATAAAATGAACATGATTTTTTAAAATAAAAAAATACATATACATATATATTACTGAAGTGTAAAAAATATTAAATATAACATAAAAATAAGCATATTTTACATACACTGAAAAAAGTGTTTCATTGGATCAAAGTAAAAAAATTGCGTCAACTTGTTACATCTAATTACTTTACTTTTTATCAACTTAAAATTTTTACTTTGAAAAGAATTAACTATCTATTACTTAGCCAAAGCAAAAAGTATCTTTGAATCAAATAATATTTTTAAGTTTAATGAGATCTCAAATTATACTTTGTCTTAATGTTTTTTCTTTGTATTAACTTAATTCTTTTACTTTCTATCTAACCAAATATCCAAACAAATACAATTTAAAACATTGATGTAATATGAAAACAAAAATTACTTTCAGAATGTGTAATTTTATCAACTAAGATGAATGACTTCAAGCATCAAACATTTGACAGTTTATTTTGTCATAATAACATCCTGATACAAATACACATGCACAGGCACATGCAACAGAGGGCAATTAATTGAGTACTTCCACACCGTCAATGACAATGGAAATGTCCAGTGCACGACTAAGAGCATCAGTTTCACGGATCACAAAAAACGCCATGGTGGTCTTTTCAAATTCTCTCTCTGCTTCCTCCCTCTGGTCAGCCTAAAAACATAGGAGAGAGTAAATTGAGGGAATGTGAAAAAAAAATAATAATAACAAAAAATATCCCTTCATCTGAAAATTCCAAAATGTAGCTTTCCTACTATGGAGGTCAATGTAGAGTCCAAACGTCTGTTGCTAACTTTCATTCAAATACCTTCATTTGTGTCCAGCATAAAAAAAAAATGTAAACGGCTTATTACAAGAGAAGAGTAAGTGATGAAAATTTTTGGGTGAAGATGTACTTTTACACTTTCTTTAGCTTTGAAAATGCTTTTAAACACTTTGTACAAGCAAACGCTCGTACAATGTGTTGACCATTGTAGATAATCACAGACATATTCGTGGAAGAAAGTCACACAGGCTGATGTGTAAATGATAACACAATTTAGTAATTTAACTATAAAGTGATATGTCACTACCAAATCGAAATTTAGTTAGGATGCTTTGAGGGCGAGTTAAACATAGGGAAATGTTGATTTGGTAGTGAAATATAACTTTAAGGCAAACATGGTTGTAGAATATTTCAGTAGTTTACATTGTCTATATTACCTGGTATTCTTTGATCAGACAGCTTGCATCTTCACCAAGTTATGTGATCAGGCACTTCAGCAGGCACTCTCTTCTGATGTCTATGTCCAAACTCTACAAAATGTTCAAGATGTATTGTTTTTATTAGACCAATACACTACTAAATTGATCACCACAAGCAAATTTGTTTGCATGTAACCAATACCTGATCCATAACTTTAATAGTGTCCTTAGTTTTCTCACGGAGGGCTCCACCTTTGCTCCTAATAACCTGGAGAAGCTGAGAGCTGTCTGTCTGTCCAAAGAGGCCATAAATCTTGATTGTAGAGGTAAGGTCGTGATGCGAAAAAATTCTGCATTAATCTGTAAGAAAGAGAAACAGAAAATAGACTAATGAAAAAAAAAAAAAAAAAAATTTGAGAACTAGTTGTAAAAGACATATGCACACAATGCATTAAACAACAAAACATATAATTAGGGCATCCAAGACATTTTCACATTGAGTTACTTGCCAATGAGAATGGTGAGGTAGAGCATAGGAGAGAAGAAAGATAAATAACAAGACTTATCCTCCAAAGCAAAAATTAAATGGTGCAAATTACTTACGTTTTTCATGTGGCTGGATTATTCAAAACCTGTCCTAATTGTTGTTCAGCAGTACCCCGTCCTACAAAAGACAAAATGAATTAACCACCTGGCTCACATAAACAGATCACTTATTAGCGAGTATGCTGGTCGACACAATGAGTTAAAATAAGTGTTTAGGCATGTCACTAAAGACATGTGTTTGGGCCTTCATGTAAAGCTAATGTTAATCATGAATGAGAGACCATACAAGTAAGCAGAGCGAATAACTTGCGAACATGAGTTTCATAAATCAATAAAAATCATCATAATATATACCTTCATAAAAACGTTAAGTCTATACAAGTGTCTGAAGCGTGCATGTACTTTATACATGTAGCAGTACAGTATCGCACTCCAGCATACCCGAAACAGTCTTTATACTACGTTTCAATATCAATCCATCTCACCTGAAGCAGTTTTCTTGTATTATTTTATTTCCACTCGGTTTAACATTGTAATGAGGGAAACGTGTAAATCTTCTAAACGATTTAGAGCAGTCAAACTAGTACGTTAATACTAACCGTATGTAAAACACCAGTAAAACATAACATTTTATGAAATCATACACGTATAATTTTAATAATACGGCCCAGATGTACGTTTAAAATTACTTACCAATTTTCTTTATTCACGTTTTACCACGCCGAGTTCATCCATGCGGTTTAACAAGAATGCTGAACGTCCTCACGCATGACCCTGGATTACGTTATCACGTGACAATGGGAACCAATATTTTAAATTTCAATTTACATAAATGTATATTTTACACTAACAATACATTCTTTTAATTTTAAATTGACCAAATATTTACATAACACTGATGGCTAGACAGAAAATGTAATGTTTTGAGTAGAGCCCGACCGATATATCGGCCGGCCGATATTATCGGCCGATATGAGCTAATTGCATTTAAATCGGCATCGGCGTTTATAACGGCCGATGAAACATGAGAAACAGTCTCATATTCTTCACTCATGTTATGAGTGTTGCATAGTTTGCCCACCAGAGGGCGGTCTGCAGCTCCAGAGTTGCAACAGCGCCAGAAATCCACAAAGAAGAAAGCGATCAGCCAAGCCACCCAGGTGAGTCTGTCGTTCGTCATGTGAAATGATTGTAGATTTAGTTCATACACTGTATATAAAAACGGTGTGGTAGTTCTAGTTAACGGTCCTATCATTATCACTTCTAAATATTCTGTAACATCACTTAGAGCCGCTAATGCATTGCTATATTAGATTAGCCACAAAGCTAATACCATGTTTATCAGTGGAAGAGCGCGAACGTTAATAAGAGGTCGAACTATAAAGTTAGCGTTTAGTGCTTATTCTATTGCGGTGTGTTTCCCACATAATGACCGCGTAATGGGCCTTTCACACAGGACGCGGTATGCACAGCGCTTGGCCGCTGGGTTTAGCGTTGCCCTTCAGATTCAGTTGCCCTGCTCTGCGCTATGGCGTAGGCGGAGTTTTAAAAACTTTTAGCGGGAGCTCTTTCATAGTCTGTTGTTCCTCTTTTCGGTCAGCAGCAAACATGTATCTGTCCCGTTGTAAGAAGCGAGCGATAGCGCTAGTCCTGCTGATGAGAATTAAGAGAGAAGCAAGGAAGAAGAGGCTACCCTCAGGCCCAGGGAACAATTTGGTGAATTCAGGCTGGTTACGTTACTCTAACGCTAATATAGCTTCCTTTTTAGCAGGCCCCTTAAATGCTTGCTATTAACTTGTTTGAAAGGTGGTTCTTCTCAAAATTGACAGCGGTGTGTTCATGGCACTAACGTTAACCATTTTGATTCAGACTGCACAAAGAGAAGAGGAGAAGATATACGGGTCCGTTGTGAATGTGTCTGTGAGAGCAAATATAGTGTAGTTACAGTAACTACAGTAGGTGCGTCAGAAATGATTAAATCAGAGGGGACATGTAAATAAATGTGAGCTGAACAAGCGCTTTTTTCTTTTCTTTTTTTTTTCTTACATATTGTTTCAAAGCAGCTTTACAGACATAACAGGAAAATGTTGAAATAATATTGTTAAATATAAGGAGGTTAATACCTATTGCTTGACAAATAAAAAAATATATATATATTTCTCATTTTTGCCTATGTAGGAGATCCCTGTTTATTATTATTATAATTCTAATGATGACATGAGTAATGATACATGGTGATATTATTAATACACATGCTTATTCTTTCTATGTCTCTCTTTCTGCCCTACAGATGGCTGAAAAAGGTGAATGATGTAGCAGCAAAAGTGTGGGACTACTTCTGCAAATACTTTAACTTTAGTATTATAATTTATTTACAGTACACACACAGACTGTTAAAATCAGCTTCAACTGGAAGAAAGTAAAAGTGTTAAATGTTTAAAATCAGACTGTTTTTTGATCGTTAAAAAATATATACTTTTGATGTGCAATTGTTTAGTGATTGAGACCGTAATCTAAGGCTTTTTTTTACATAAATCCCTTCTGGAAAATGGTTTATACAGCCCACATACATAGAACAGGCAGATATTTTGCCATTGAATGTTATGTAAGTGCAGCTTATAGGAAATGGGTCTAATATCCAGTTTATTTTCAAAATCAAAATATCGGCTTATAAATCGGCTCTTTTCAAGTTAATATCGGCATCGGCATCGGCCCCCAAAAATCCATATCGGTCGGGCTCTAGTTTTGAGTTAGATCAAGTAACGTTATAACGACTTCTTTAGAGTAATGACATGCCATGTGCACTTTTTTTCAGTGTATTGACTCAAATCTAATGTACTCCCAAAAGTTTACACTCTCTTAATTCATAAGTCACTGTGTTATATTTAAGCTAATTAAGACGGACATTTTCGACATATTTTGTGTAACGTTATATATTTTAATATTGAAACGGCAGGAGACAGTGCTGACGCTGTGGGTCTCGTGCGCGTGCCTCCGGTGTACAAGCACAGAAAGCCCTTGTGGGATTAACGATTTCAGTTCTGTTTCGCGGCTAATAGCGGTTTTAAAATAATCAAGCTCTTAATTTTTCATTGATCCATGATTCTTTGCTCACTCTAACGTGTCAGTAACTTCATGCAATCCGCCCAATTAAAGATGCGTGGGTGTATGTACATGTGACATAACGCACCCATAAAACAGTTAACTTATTCAAACGCATCATATAACGTTACATATTTATCAGATGCAGTTACAGTAAATTAAAGCATTTTGTATAGTTACTCACCGATATTGTGGAACTGCTGTCAGCCGCAGTCTGGATGTGAGGGGAAACAAGATGGCCGTCGATCGTAAAATTCTCAAACCCAACCACGATTACGTCAGTGGTCACGTGGTTTACACAGAACGCAAAATTATTGATTTGATGTGTAGCAAATAGTTTAAATTAAACCAACAAAACTTAGATTTACTTTAAATTAAAGTAAATAATTTACTTAAACTCAAGAACAAGACAGAAAATTAAATAATTTAAGTCAGATTAAGTATAAAATGTGCTTTAGAGTAATGACAGGGCTGTTGCACTTTTTTCAGTGTATAAGATATGGCACTTTTAGAGGTAAATGCATAAAAAAAAACACCAAAAAAATTGAATACATTTATATTTTTTATTTTAAGACATTTACAATTAATTAATTTGGGTCACAAATTAACGGCTTCTATACGAAGGATGCTTGAGGGATAAATGTAAAAGAATAGTAGCATGCATTTGATTCTCCCACAAAACACTCCCTAACATACAAACATGACATATTTCCAGTCTACCGGCCACATGGTAGGTGGTAGGTTCTGCCGTCTGCAGTCTCAATCTGCCAGAAAGAGATAAGTACTTTTTTACGCCAAATCAATATTACTGAGATAACGCAATTTATTTTCTTCCCTCCCAACCTCTGATGGGAAGCATGAGGAAGAATCAATCCTAAACTGGAACAAATGCAGTCAGTTCATAGAGAGAAATGGTTCCTATTTGTTCCCAGCTGGTCAATACGCATTGGAAGCCCAGCTGAGAGCACTTTAATGAGTGTGTGCTGGCTTGTTTGCCATAGAAGACAGAGACGTCATTTCAGACTCCATGATTCTGGCCTGCACTTTTCCAGTGCATCATGCCATGATTACTATGAAGCCAATATAGGAATATTCCAGCATAATTTCCACAGCTGCCGAGCATCTGAATACTGGCACAGGTAGGGAGAAATATCATGCCATCTTTTGCTTTTTGTGTGTGCCTACAGACAAACTGCGTAATTATGTGTACCGCTGGAAATACAGGTGTAACTAGTCACTTTAAGTCAACGTGAAATTAAAATTGAAACAGTTTACAATCTTAGTGGACATTCCTGATATGTAATAAAAAATCAGCACCCTACATTTTGTCATGTTGAATATCCTGCTCAAGTAAAATATGTTGCTAACTGGATTTCACTTTGATGATAAAGAATTATAATATATATATATATATATATATATATATATATATATATATATATATATATATATATATATATATATATATATATATATATATAATATAAATATTTATATAATATAGAAAAAAAAAATTTTGCTTTATTAAAAAAATATTTAGTTAAAATGACCTAAGCTATTTATGTTTTTACCTGTCATCCTGTCATTATTATGGTATCAAGAATTTAACTGTGAATACCTTTTGAATTCCAAATTACATTTTTGAATTTGAACAGATATAGCAAACAGAAAGCAGAACTTCAATTTGATTCTGAATGTAAGAAAGTAAAATTTATTCAGTGCAAATTCATTAATTTGTACCTAACAAGAAAACCAAAGAATGTTTAGAAAAACTTTTAATATTGGTTTGACCAAGTTTTTGTTTGAAAATGAGAGAATACAAAATAAATATAACACTTGAATAACCATTCAAAAGCTTGGGGTAAAATAAAATAAAATAAAATCATACTAACTTTTTAATTTCCAAAGACACAAATTGATAAAAAGTAACAGTAAATGTATTTAAAATTTTAAATTGTTACAAGATTTCCATTTCAAATAAATGGCGTCAAAAATTATATTAAGAAGCACAACTGTTTTTTTTTTTAAATAATAATAATAATGTTTCTTGAGCAGCAAATCAACATATATAAATTATCTTGACACCGAAAACTGGAGTAATTATGATGAAAAGTCAATTTGGCATCACAGGAATAAATTATATTTCAAATAATATATATATATATATATATATATATATATATATATATATATATATATATATATATATATTATATATATATATATTTATATAGCACAACACTGATAAATGTTATGCAAAAACGTCCCCGCTTTCATACATTTCTATAAGCGATGACCTGTATATTTGAGGTTTTATTAAGACAATCAATTGAAAAAGTCCAAAACACTTATTTATTTTTAACGTCAGTGGAAAAAAGTCCACCCAAAAAGCAAAGACCAGTAACATAAGCAACATGAATTTTCCCCATCACTCATGTTGACTGCTTTGCCTCCATATATTGATTAACAGACATTGTGGGTGAACAGCACTGCAGAGGGCCTGCCTTCAGATGTCACACCATCTAAAATCTTTATGTACTCTCAACATTTTCTGTCAACTGAGACTGTAACCGTGCAGAAATCCAATTACAGCCCAATGCGATGCAATGACTATTAAATGGATGATTTACACGGCGAGCAGAAGGCGCTTTGTACGGAGCTATAATCGTACTGTACCGTTAATTCCTAAGAAATGGTTGTATGGCATGCTGATTGATAATATCGACCTGGACCGAAGACCAGTCATCAGGGGCCATGTGGAGGTGTCAATAAGCAGCCATTTAAAGCAAGAGCATGCCACAAATTGTGAAGAAATTCAATTTTCCATCACTCGTTTCAAAGAGTGTTGTTGTGTGGTCTCCTTGACACATCCCATCAAACAAAAGCACCGCTGTGCAGCCGAGAGACTACAGACTGGCAGAGCACTTAATGTACACAGTTATCCATTCCCCAGGAGTTCGCTTCTGACAGAGCACCAGCACCTCTAGACTCCATGCACGATACTCCCTGCCAATGTGAAAAATATAGAACGCGAATTGTGCATTTTTGGAAAAACTTTTGCCAAACTGGACTGGATTGCATGTGTCTTTTGATCTAGTTAATATAATTTTTGATCTAGTTAATACACAACGACATTAAGCAGAACGTCTTGGTTACACACATAAACCTCATTCGCTGGTGGAGGGAATGGAGACGTTATGTCGACATAGGGGATTTACTTGAGAGCCCCATTCCACTATGAATTTAAGACAAAATGACCAAAGAATATTGGCTAGTGGATTTTGCATCAGGGAACTAGGGTTACGTACATAACCGAGACATTCACTATCTGTCGGTCACTACTGATTATGTTGTGACGACACTGTGTGTCCTTGGAACAACCTGGACCCCATCACAACCCTGTAGCAAATGTTGACAAACAGCTGCATGTCAGACAAATGCTACAAAATGGTCGTAACCTTCCCAACGCCCTAGTGTAAATTCGCTGATCTTGGCACCTGCAGGGACCAAAAGGTGAGTACACTGCTGCTGGAGATAGCCGAGCCGCTGTT